>NW_027101022.1:172500-208141 GCF_029633855.1 Hoplias malabaricus
CGTAGGGTATAATTTCGCGTTAACACGTTAAGTTTGTGTATTTCGTGAATCATGATGCTTTACTGCCACCAACTGGTGTATGGCGTTATTGCTGAAACAACATAAAGCCTTAACTTAAGAAAGCCACTCAACATCCCAATCCACATATGGTATATTGCCATCGGACGGGACCAGAGCGCTAGCGCGCGGCGCCCGTTAAATGATTTTTGCCGAGCCCGAGAGCGGGTCCAGTGCGCTCAGGGGAACACGCCACGAAGTTCCGCGCCCTCGCTGAGTCTCTACTCCTCACGTGGAAAGAGATATGAATAATCAAAGTTTGGGCCTTTTATCCGCAATTTTTCATCAGTCCACCAGGTGGCACATGGAATGTCCCAACACATGTATATTATATTGGGTTTGGGATGGGGTATTTCCGGCCTCCGAATATATTGGAAGTGGGATGGTTGTCCAATTGCTGTCAAATATATTGGAAGTGGGATGGTTGTCCAATTGCAATATATTCTGATGGTGTCAAATATATTGGAAGTGGGATGGTTGTCCTGATGGTGTCTAATATATTGGAAGTGGGATGGTTGTCCAATTGCAATATATTCTGATGGTGTCAAATATATTGGAAGAGGGATGGTTGTCCAATTGCAATATATTCTGATGGTGTCAAATATATTGGAAGTGGGATGGTTGTCCTGATGGTGTCTAATATATTGGAAGTGGGATGGTTGTCCAATTGCAATATATTCTGATGGTGTCAAATATATTGGAAGTGGGATGGTTGTCCAATTCCCATACATCCTGATGGTGTCAAATATATTGGAAGAGGGATGGTTGTCCAATTGCAATATATTCTGATGGTGTCAAATATATTGGAAGTGGGATGGTTGTCCTGATGGTGTCTAATATATTGGAAGTGGGATGGTTGTCCAATTGCAATATATTCTGATGGTGTCAAATATATTGGAAGTGGGATGGTTGTCCAATTCCCATACATCCTGATGGTGTCAAATATATTGTAAGTGGGATAGTTGTCCAATTCCCATACATCCTGATGGTGTCAAATATATTGGAAGAGGGATGGTTGTCCAATTGCAATATATTCTGATGGTGTCAAATATATTGGAAGTGGGATGGTTGTCCTGATGGTGTCTAATATATTGGAAGTGGGATGGTTGTCCAATTGCAATATATTCTGATGGTGTCAAATATATTGGAAGTGGGATGGTTGTCCAATTCCCATACATCCTGATGGTGTCAAATATATTGGAAGAGGGATGGTTGTCCAATTGCAATATATTCTGATGGTGTCAAATATATTGGAAGTGGGATGGTTGTCCTGATGGTGTCTAATATATTGGAAGTGGGATGGTTGTCCAATTGCAATATATTCTGATGGTGTCAAATATATTGGAAGTGGGATGGTTGTCCAATTCCCATACATCCTGATGGTGTCAAATATATTGTAAGTGGGATAGTTGTCCAATTCCCCTATATCCTGATGGTGTCAAATATATTGGAAATGAGATGGTTGTCCAATTACCATACATCCTTATGGCTTCAAATATATTGTAAGTGGGATGCTTGTTCAATTACCATATATATTGTGTCAAATATGTTCAAAGTGGGATGGTGTCCCATCACTACATATTGTCATCAGAGCACGTTTTAGGAAAACATAATTGTAATGTCTAAAAATACATTTAGCCATATATCCCATGACTCCCTGATCTCATATCTGTCTTTGGAGTTGTAAAATTCTACTGTCCAAAATCCATATATTTTTTTTGACTTGAATATATTGGAAGTAGGATTATCAGATCTCAGCTTCAGAACAACATAAGAGGTTTTTACAAACGGGTCTATCTTTGTCTGGGTCTATCTTACTCAGCGTGTGAGTTTGGAGAAGATTGGAGAGAATAAATATTTTCACTCAAAAAAACTAAAAGGGGTCCCCCTATGAGTTGTTTTTAAGTGAAAAAATTTATGTCCTCCAATCATCTCCAAACTCACACCCTGAGTTGATGACACTCAGACTTAGACGAAACTGGTCTTACTTTGAAGATATTTCACTCCTAAGCCAAGATCTGATAATCCAACTTCCAATATATTCCAGTCAAAAAAATATATGGGTTTTTGACAGTAGAATTTTACACTTCTAATTACAGAAAAAGGATCAGAGGGACTTGGGCTGTATGGAAACATGTATTTTTTTTAACTATATAAAATGTTTTCCCAAAATGTATAAGTCTTTACTTTAACCATCCCAATTGCAATATATTTGACACAAGTGTTATATATTATATTTAAGCAGTACATTTCTTCGTAGATGTCTTTCAGTAACTGTAAAACATTTATTTTAATTATTTGTAATTTGCTAAGACACATGGAAGACCTTTACATCCCGAGGTAGTGATAGCTTACAACCTGGTCTCACACCTACTTGTGATATAGTCACATATATAGGAGACTGCAATTCATGCTGAAAATATGCGATATGTCACGAATTGCAGATTACTATATCACGAGTAGGTGTGAGACCGGGCTGTAGCTTAACATTACTGGCTGATGTAACTTTGCTAACTGACAAAGCGACACATTTATGTTATGATTAAAACCAATATTTAACAAAAAATATATTCATTAAACACATGAAAAGTGTTGTATTCTAATCAAATGATATTTAAACTCCCGCACGAGTTATGCACAGGGGCCGTGTCTTCATTAATTCAGACTTATTATCCTGGATTTAAGTCCTTTATAGAGTATTTAGTTATTTTTTATAACGTCTCTTCCTTACACATGTAAACAATCGTACACACACAAAAATGCGTGTATTTGTATAACTAAAAATGTGAGTCTGTAAACAAGTTTTAGTCCCCACACCGAGATTATATCCATCTACACACAGACAAAGAGAGAGTCCACCAGTTTCGCTACACTACACTTTGTTTGGGTTTTTATGTACTGTTTCTAATTCTATATTTTTGTTGTGATATCAGTTATAATTGAATATGTATTTTGTCTCGTTCACCAGTGATATTTTTCAGTTACTGTAGTTAAAACAGCATTTAACTAATCCATACGGGCCTACTTACATATTCATGATTGGATTTACATCACACACTGTAGCTGACACGAAACATAAATCCTTTGTGAACGTAGTCCCTACGTTTCATCTGAATTATTCATAACATAGTGAGCGAAGCACTGACCTATGGCTACGTTGAGCCCTACGTGAGCAGTGTGAAGACAGCAATATTAGTAAGCTGATCCCCATAGCAACTGGAAGTTAATTTTTCACAATAAAAAACCTCTGGTGTTTAGTACCTTAAAATTTGTAAACATGCATATTATTATATAACTTCATTCATAACATGCTCTAAAGCTTTTCATAATTGTATATCAAACAAACATCACTATTCTCTCACACTATGTGTGTGACACATACTGAGATTTGACATTGATAAATTATGTGCATTCTTTTAATAGCATACTGCTAAACAATACAGTGTCAATACAAACCCATGGTGAAATTAACTTTCCAGATCCTCCTCTTTCTGTAAACGTATTGTATGTTTAACGATACATTAAGTTACTCATGTTTTATTTAATTATGTGTATCTACTTCTATATATAAATTAAGAGAGGATAAATCTCCTTCAAAATGAAATTGAACAAAAAATTCTGAATTAAAAAAGGGCTTTTTCAGCAGTTCAGTGGTGGTTGAAGTGAGGGGTTTATATATATATATATATATATATATGTGTGTGTGTGTGTGTGTGTGTGTGCTTTTAAACGTATTTATATATGTATAATGTTAATACAAAATCTCATAAAAAACATGGTCAAATCCAATACGCTTAGAGACCAACGACATTCCTTACACCTGGACCCCCATGACTACTGACGAAGAACACTCAGAAAAGTGACACTGAGCCTGCTGTGGGCCAACGTTGTTTTCTGACTGTGACTCTGAGCCGAGTGTAGTCAATTCACAAAAAACATTATAAGAACGCAGTACCAAAGCATGGCTCAATTTTGCATGTAGGTATTTGAGTATACACTAAGTAGGCTACAAGCTTATTGTTTTTATAATACACTTTATAAACTTGAATTCCTCTGTTTTTTTTTCATTTGTTTTAAATTATGCTCTAAACGTGTTGGATTCTCCGTGTTGACACGTAGCGTATAATTTCGTGTTAACACGTTAAGGTATTGACGCGTTATGAACGTGTTAACACGTTAAGTTTGTGTATTTCGTGAATCATGATGCTTTACTGCCACTTACTGGTGTATGGCGTTATTGCTGAAACAACATAAAGCCTTAACTTACCAAATAACGGAAACAATTCCAGTGTTTAATGTTCTGAACAATGTTTATGAGATTTTGTATAAACATTATACAAACATAATATTTATATAAACATAAATACGTTTAAAAGCGCACACACACATATATATATATATACCCCTCACTTCAACCACCACTGAATTTACTGCTGAAAAAAGCCCTTTTTTAATTCAGATTTTTTTGTTCAATATAATTTTGAAGGAGATTTATCCTATCTTAACATATATAAGTATGTGGCCACAAATGGGTCCACAATTCCATTTAGACCTAACAGGTGGTGGTGGGGTCTTAGTTCCGAAAAGCCATTTAGTGGACAAAATAGCAGTTGCTTACCTCTTCGTAGTACCACACCATCCCAATCCACATATATGATACGCCGCTTGGTGGACCTTATCGGCCTAGCGCGCGGCGCCCCCTAGACGATTTACTTTGCAGAGCCCGGGGTCGGGTCCTGGGCACACGTGGTGAGAGCTAAAAATCCTCAAAGTTTGGGCCTTTTACCCGCACTTTTGCATCAATCCACCAGGTGGCTCCCGGAACGTCCCGATTCCAATATATTCCATTACAGGCGTATATATTTATCATTCGTTGAAGTGTTTTGTAATGTTTTTAATACTTTTAACATGCCCAACATCCATAGACATTAACATTTTTAAAGTGTTGGCTACTTTGATAAGGCAACACAAACGTCCTTTCACAAAGTTTCCAACTATCTTTGATATATTTATAATGCCAGTAAACCGACAAACACGTAACCACAGTGAGCCAGCCTGTCCTTCTGAAACTCTTGTCCGAACGCCTTACTTTCAAATTTTCAAGTTAGCTAATGTTACTGCTGCATTACTTAAGGTGGAAGCGAAAAATTTAAAAGCTTCTGAGCGAACACCAGTCAGAATGTCAACACTAGAACTATCAGGATTTTCATATACCCCCTTTTTCTACCAGAGGCTGCCAAATGGCAGTGCTGGGGTAATTTGCAACCCATTAGGCCACCTTTTGTTATGTACATTAAGCCACTACTAGGTGCTAAAACGGGGGGATGGGTGATAGTGTGAACTGTGTTGACTGACAAAGCTCTGAGAGTCACAGCAGGCACAGACTTTCAGGAGTTTAGTTTAGGGCAACAGTCTCAACAAATAAAAAATATTTTGGTACTTTGGCAGTTTTCTCAGCTGCTGATAATTATTATTATAATCTTTCAAAAATATAATGAAATAATACTTGTTTATTTAGAATACACACAATAAAGAATTATTTAAGCTTTTTAGTTTATATTTGTTGATCTAATGCAGTATTATTTTATGTGAAACCTACAAAAACCTTGAGAAATATAAATAAAAAAATCAGTTAAGTAAAAATTGCTCAAAAATAGTATTTAAGTTTAATTTGAGTCATATTTACTTGTCAAGAAAAACACTTTGCCAATGGGGTGAGATATTTTGACTTAAAACAAGAAAAAATGTCCTGATAATATTCTTTTACTTGGGTTTTTAAATGTTTAAGTAAAAATGTCCTTTTTACAAGTAGCTGAGGGTTGTTTTTTGTATAAATTTATGTAAAAATATCTTTACCTATTGGCAGTTTTTCAAAAGACAAAAACTACTTAAAATAAGGTTACAACATATCAGAGCTATTTTGACTAATCAATATGCCACTTTTTGCACTGTGAAAACAATCCTACATTAGTACAAAGGAGGCAGTTTTTCAAAAGGCAAATTTACTTAAAATCTGAACTTTAGCTATTTTGACAAATCATCAGTGAGAAAACAATCCAAAATTAGTACAAAGGAGGCAGACTTGAGGTGTTTTGGAATTATAGTTCAAATAATGTCTTTGTGTGAGTTTTAGAGAAAGATGACTGCAGACACTGGAAAACTTGTTAATAAAGTGCATAAACTTTATATAATAAACTGCACCAAAGTAAATAGCCTATCTGGCTACATGCTGAGTGAAATAAAATAGAATAAACCTTTCTCACTATAGTACAATATTACAAATATACACGATGGAGGTAACTGAGATGGGTGTGTCAGTGTCAGTCAGGGTGTGTATTCCCTGCCACATACGCCGAGGGTCAGAGGAGGTAAAGTGCTCCTCAATCCAGAGTTTGTAGCAGTGCTTGGCTATAGCTATTAGTCTCTTCATATTGCCAGGAACTCCAGTGGGCGGTACAAAGGACGCTCGTACCCTGAGCGCTTCTATGCTGAGGGATGCCATGGTAAGAAATCTCAGACCACCAGTCTTGTTTTTTGCCCTTCTTTTGTACGCATTAGGTTTTTCCATTTATGTGCATCTGCTTTTGTTTTTTTTGTGAATCAGGACCGGCGTTTGTAGCAGTGCTTGGCTATAGCTATTCCTCTCCTCAGGTTAGCTCTGACCAAGCTGTATGCTTCCCTGCATCCTGATCTGAAGGCAGCATCTCTGGCTTTGAGCAGAGTGCGAACCTCTCTGTTCATCCAGGGCTTCTGATTAGGGAATGTTAATTATTATGGCAAACTTAAAATTAATGATTAAGTATCACCAGGAAGAAAGATCGACGCTCAAAGAATTCTTTGAGGAGAAGAGAGGAATAAGACAGACAGTCAAAGATTCTCTCTTATCTCTTGAATTTATTGAACAAATCCAAGCCATATATAGGACCCCAGTCACGTACACCATTATTAGATCATGTCTCGTTCCATCAACCCAAACATTCCCTTATTGGTGCCTCGTCATCTCCCTTTTATCTCCGTCCTCTTCGTATTGCCAGGAACTCCAGTGGGCGGTACAAGGACACTTGTACAAGCGCTTCTATGCTAAGGAATGTCATGTTAAGAAATCTTGGACCCTCGTCAACGTCAGAGAGGATCCCAGGCATGTCGCACCCCTTCTGCATAGGAGGTTATTTCGGGCGGGCCGAGCACAACGTGGGCATGGGCGTTTCCATCAGAGCGGTGACTCTGAAATCTCTTCTGGTAAGATTTCCTAAATTTTCTATGTTTGTTTGCTGGTTATAGCTGTTGTGATTTTGGAAGAGACACACTGCAAAAAGTACAATCTTGAAGTTAAAATTGCTCAAGAATATTATTCTATTTTAATTTGAGTAATTTTGACTTGTATTTTGACTTAAAACAAGACAAAATGTCCTGATACGATTCTTTTACTTTGGGTTTTAAAAAGTTTAAGTAAAAATGTCTTTTTTTACAACTAGCTGAGGGTTGTTTTTTTGTATAAATTTATTAAAAAATATCTTTACCTATTGGCAGTTTTTCAAAAGACAAAAACTACTTAAAATAAGGTTACAAAATATCAGAGCTATTTTGACTAATCAATATGCCACTTTTTGCACTGTGAAAACAATCCTACATTAGCACAAAGGAGGCATACTTCAGATGTTTTGGAATTATAATTCAAATACCATGTTTGTGTCAATTTCACATTATTTGAACCTTTCACTAATCAATTCTCAAACATATGGTCCTGTAGATGAGGAGACTTCACCACCTCCAGGAAAGAGAGGTCGCATGGAGACACACGGGTGGCTGACAGAGACGGCAAAAGATGGCACAGTGTGGCATGAAGCACATAGTTTATATTTCTGTAAAGTTTACATTTCTATTCATGAATACTTTTGTTAACATATTGTTGCATGCTTATTTAATCTTTCATTACTTCCTTTATTACTATTTCATTGTACAGGGAAACCAAGCAAAATGTTTCTTTCCTGTTCATATACCAATAAAACTACCTTGAATCTAAATGTCTGGTAATGTTGACTTTTTTTGTGGGTGGGGGTTCACCAACTTGCTGCAGAGAAGAGTGTGGAGTGCAGTAGAGTGTCTCCTTTCAAATGTAAAGGCCTCATTTACATAACACTGGAGGTGAGAAGAGCTGTTCACACCTGCCAAATGGCAGTTCTTTGGGATTTAAAGGTATAATTGCCAAATGGCAGCGGTTTGGTAGTTCTAGTGTTAAACAATACACCTGCATATAGTCAGCACAAAAAGATTGCTCACACATTAAAATCATGCCCAAGATAATGGAACAATGACGTTCAGAAGTAAGTTATAATCCAGCGTCAGGTAATTTAATGTGGAAGCGAAGAGTTGCAATACAACATTGAGCTTCTGGGCAACCTCAATGTTAAGAAATTAAAATTATACAAGCACATACAGGTGCTGGTCATAAAATTTGAATGTATGCAAGACATGGGTGTCAGCTGTCATGTTCCTTATGCCAAGCCACTCTTGAACAAGAGACAGCGTCAGGAAAAAGGACTGGACTGCTCCTGAGTGGTCCAAAGTTATGTTCCCTGATTAAAATAAATTAGATGAGATTAGATTCAACTTTATTGTCATTGTGCAGAGTACAAGTACAGGGCCAATGGAATGTAGTTAGCATCTAACCAGAAGTGCAATATATAACATTATTTACATAATTTACATAAAGTGCAGTAGTGATATGACATTGTGATTATGGAAGTTAAAGTAACCATATATACATATTGAAATATAAAATATGTAAGCAAAGTAACATTGTGTAGGTGATGCATTATGTACTGAAGGATGAATGAAATACAGCTTTACAGAAGGTGCAGTGAAATGATTGTGCAAGATTTATTTAAAGTGCCTGAATAGTGTTCATCCGGATAACAGCCTCGGGAAAAAAAAACTTTTACGAAACCTGTTAGTGCGGGAAAAGAGGCTCCTGTAACGTCTGCCAGATGGTAAAAGGCTGAAAAGTCCATGATTTGGGTGTGTGACGTCCTTGACGATATTTCTTGCCCTGCCCAGGCAGCGTTTATGGTAGATGTCCTCGAAGGAACTTGAAACTGGACACCTGATCCACTGCAGTTCCGTTGATGTGAATGGGGGCGTGAGCTTGGTTCCTAGTCCGTCTGAGGTCCATGATGATCTCCTTTGTTTTGAGCGTGTTTAGTACCAGGTTATTCTTTTGGCACCACAAGGACAGATGCTGTACTTCATCCCGGTAGGGCGTTTCATTATTGTCTGTAATCAAGCCTATCACCATGGTGTCATCTGCGAATTTGACTACGGTGTTTGAACCATAGGCAGGTACACAGTCATGGGTGAAGAGAGAGTACAGAATCGGGCTAAGAACACAACCTTGTGAAACGCCAGTGTTCAAGGTGATGGTTGATGAATGAAGGTTGCCTAATCTAACAGATTGGGGTCTGTTAGACAGGAAGTCTAAAATCCAGTGGCAGAGTGATGTGCTGATACCCAGAGGGTGGAGTTTGGATATCAGCATAGGCGGAATCACTGTGTTGAATGCAGAACTAAAATCGAGGAACAGCATTCTCACCTATGAGTTTTGACAGTCCAGGTGGGTTAGTGCAGTGCTGTTGAGATAGCGTCCTCTGTGGATCTGTTGCTATGATAAGCAAACTGGTGTGGGTCCAGCGTAGCAGGCAGGCAGGATTTCAAGTGAGAAAGAACTAGTCTTTTAAAGCACTTGGAAATTATTGGGGTGAGTGCTACAGGTCAAAATTCATTAAAGTCTGAAGCAGTAGAATGCTTAGGCACAGGCACAAGGATGGCTGATTTAAAGATAGAAGGTACAGCTGCCTGGGCAAGCGAAACATTAAAGATGTGAGCAAAGACACCCGCAAGTTCCACAGCACAAGCTCTTAGCACACGGCCAGGTACACCACCAGGGCCAGTTGCCTTCCGTGCATTCACTCTGCTCAGCATGCGACTGACGTCCGAATTGGAAAGTACAAGTGGGTTGTTGTCGGTGGAGGATCGTTTATTGAAGATATCAATATCATCTGGTCGAAACGAGCGTAGAAGTTGTTCAGCTCATCAGGGAGTGAAGCACTGTTGGTAGATGGAACAAAGCTAGTTGGTTTATAGTCAGTCAGGGTGTGTATTCCCTGCCACATACGCCGAGGGTCAGAGGAGGTAAAGTGCTCCTCAATCCAGAGTTTGTAGCAGTGCTTGGCTATAGCTGTTAGTCTCTTCATATTGCCAGGAACTCCAGTGGGCGGTACAAAGGACGCTTGTACCCTGAGCGCTTCTATGCTGAGGGATGCCATGCCAAGAAATCTCGGACCACCAGTCTTGTTTTTTGCCCTTCTTTTGTATGCATTAGGTTTCTCCATTTATGTGCATCTGCTTTTCTTTTTTCTGTAAATCAGGACCGGCGTTTGTAGCAGTGCTTGGCTATAGCTATTCCTCTCCTCAGGTTAGCTCTGGCCAAGCTGTATGCTTCCCGGCGTCCTGATCTGAAGGCAGCATCTCTGGCTTTGAGCAATGTGCGAACCTCTCTGTTTATCCAGGGCATTTGAATAGGGAATGTTAATTGTTATGGCAAACTTAAATTTAATGATTAAGTATCACCAGGAAGAAAGATCGATGCTCAAAGAATTCTTTGAGGAGAAGACAGGAATAAGACAGACAGTCAAAGTCAGTCCACACAGTTGTTGATGTGTTTCAGGACAGAGTTAGTGTAGGTGTCCAAGTGGATGTGTGAGCCTGTGGAGGCTCGGGCAGCATACTCACTCCAGTCGGTGTGCTGGAACTGTTGCTGAAGGAAGGAGTCAGCCCCATCCATCCAGAACTTTACAGTTCTGGTTGAAGGCTTAATCCTCTGCATGACTGGAGTGTATTTGGGAAGCAGGAACAAAGAAAGATGATCGGAAAGTCCAAGATGGGGGAGGGGTGTTGTTTTGAAGCTGGTTAAAGTCGAACCGATGCTGAATCCGGTGTTTGTGCAGTGAATGTTAATTTCAAAAAGTGTCTGTCTGTCGTAACTGTAGTTCGCAAGAGTTATTTGCGCAAGAAAACTGGAGATAGCTAAGTACAGAAGTATAACATCACTAAAACCGGTAAGACGCTGAGCCTCGCAGTGTGATCGCGATGCCATCTTGGTCCTGGGAGACCAAGGACCATTTCCTATGGATATCAAGGTCCCAGAATCTGGAGGAAGAGAGGAGAGGCACGGAATCCACATTGCTCGAGGTACCCTGTAAAGTTTCCACAGTAAGTGGCGGTTTGGGGTCCCATGTCATCTGCTGGTGTGGGTCCACTGTATTTTCTGAGGTCCAAGGTCAACGCAGCCGCCTACCAGGGAGATTTAGATTACTTTATGCTTCCTTATGCTTCCAAGCGGGGTGGGTTAGTGCAGTGTGTAGTGCTGTTGAGAGCGAAGACACCCGCAAGTTCCACAGCACAAGCTCTTAGTACACGGCCAGGTACACCACCAGGGCCAGCTGCCTTCCGTGCATTCACTCTGCTCAGCATGCGACTGACGTCCGAAGTGGAAAGTACAAGTGGGTTGTCGTCGGTGGAGGATCGTTTATTGAAGAAATCAATATCATCTGGTCGAAACGAGTGTAAAAGTTGTTCAGCTCATCAGGGAGTGAAGCACTGTTGGTAGATGGAACAAAGCTTGTTGGTTTATAGTCAGTCAGGGCGTGTATTCCCTGCCACATATGCCGAGGGTCAGAGGAGGTAAAGTGCTCCTCAATCCGGCGTTTGTAGCAGTGCTTGGCTATAGCTATTAGTCTCTTCATATTGCCAGGAACTCCAGTGGGCGGTACAAAGGACGCTCGTACCCTGAGCGCTTCTATGCTGAGGGATGCCATGGTAAGAAATCTCAGACCACCAATCTTGTTTTTTGCCCTTCTTTTGTACGCATTAGGTTTTTCCATTTATGTGCATCTGCTTTTGTTTTTTTTTGTGAACCAGGACCGGCGTTTGTAGCAGTGCTTGGCTATAGCTATTCCTCTCCTCAGGTTAGCTCTGACCAAGCTGTATGCTTCCCGGCGTCCTGATCTGAAGGCAGCATCTCTGGCTTTGAGCAGAGTGCGAACTTGTCTGTTCATCCAGGGCTTCTGATTAGGGAATGTTAATTATTATGGCAAACTTAAAATTAATGATTAAGTATCACCAGGAAGGAAGATCGACGCTCAAAGAATTCTTTGAGGAGAAGAGAGGAATAAGACAGACAGTCAAAGATTGCGTGAATCCGGTATTTGTGCAGTGAATGTTAATTTCCAAAAGTGTCTGTCTCTCGTAGCTGTAGTTCGCAAGAGTTATTTGTGCAAGAAAACTGGAGATAGCTAAGTACAGAAGTATAACATCACTAAAACTGGTAAGATGCTGAGCCTCGCAGTGTGATCGCGATGCCATCTTGGTCCTGGAAGACCAAGGACCATTTCCTATAGAAATCAAGGTCCCAGAATCTGGAGGAAGAGAGGAGAGGCACGGAATCCACATTGTTCGAGGTACCCTGTAAAGTTTCCACAGTCAGTGGCGGTTTGGTGTCCCATGTCATCTGCTGGTGTGGGTCCACTTTATGTTCTGAGGTCCAAGGTCAACGCAGCCGCCTACCAGGGAGATTTAGATTACTTTATGCTTCCTTATGCTTCCAAGCGAGGTGGGTTAGTGCAGTGTGTAGTGCTGTTGAGATAGCGTCCTCGGTGGATCTGTTGCTACGATAAGCATAGTGGTGTGGGTCCAGCCTAGCAGGCAGGCAGGCAGGATTTCAAGTGAGAAAGAATTAGTCTTTTAAAGCACTTGGAAATTATTGGGGTGAGTGCTACAGGTCAAAAGTCATTAAAGTCTGAAGCAGTAGAATGCTTAGGCACAGGCACAACGATGGCTGATTTAAAGATAGATGGTACAGCTGCCTGAGCAAGCGAAACATTAAAGATGTGAGTGAAGACACCCGCAAGTTCCATAGCAAAGCTCTTAGCACAATTTACAATTTACAAAGCTCTTAGCAAAAACTAATTTACAAAGCTCTTAGCACACGGCCAGGTACACCATCAGGGCCAGCTGCCTTCCGTGCATTCACTCTGCTCAGCATGCGACTGACGTCCGAAGTGGAAAGTACAAGCTGCACAAATCAGTCAGAGAGAGCGGGCAGCACGCACAAAACACTCAGAGAGAGCGCGCAGTTTGCACAAAACACTCAGAGAGCACGCAGTTTGCACAAAACACTCAGAGAGAGCGCGCAGATTGCACAAAACACTCAGCGAGAGCGCGCAGCATGCACAAAACCCTCAGCCAGAGCGCGCAGCATGCACAAAACCCTCAGCGAGAGCGCGCAGCACGCACAAAACCCTCAGCGAGAGCGCGCAGTTTGCACAAAACACACAGAGAGATCGCAAAGCTCACAAAAAAAACTAAAGAGAGATCGCGCAGTTTGCACAAAACACTCAGAGAGAGCGCAAAGCTCGCAAAAAAAAAAACCTGAGAGAGCGTGCAGCGCGCACAAAACATTCAGCGAGAGCGCGCAGTTTGCACAAAACATTCAGCGAGAGCGCGCAGTTTGCACAAAACACACAGAGAGAGCGCGCAGCACGCACAAAACCCTCAGAGAGATCGCAAAGCTCGCAAAAAAAAAACCTGAGAGATCGCGCAGCCCGCACAAAATTTCTGTTGAAGCCATAGCATAACTCAATGGTGAGTCAAAAGCGGCAGAGGTTACTTTTTTTTAAAAAACCGTGACCCAGGCAAAGCTCCATATTTGTAACGGCAAATGCAAAGCTGGTTAAGGCATAACTTTGTTGGGGTTAACCTTTTGTCTGAAGTGTCTTACATAACTTCAAGTCTTGTGTGAATGTGTTCACCGGAAAAATACTCCAACAGCGCTCCGTATAACATGGATAAAACAATTATTTACAACACATACCAAGTCGACGTTAACAGAGCACGTTTAATAAATAATATAGAAGACACGGGTTAGCCTTTTTTTTTGTAAGCACAGGGCTGACATTTTATGAAACACACTTTACCTTGTGTGAGCACTATATCTACAATGTTTGAATCCATTTTTAAAAAAAATGTTCTTCTTTTTTGCAGCTTGAACACAACTAAATCAGATGCAGTGGGCATGTAAATTTTGCAAATTTGTGTATGAAAGAAAGGGCAACTGCTTAGACATTACAGATACAGAAACATGGTGGTTACAGCCACCAGTGAAACGCATGTTGGAGCGCTGGCCAGCCCTTTTCAGAAAGCAGCAGGTATGGTAACAAATATGTAATTTATGTAAAATAAAACATACAATCATATTAACATGAACATATTACTTCTACAAGAGTAAATGTATTTTAATTTGTGTAATCTGTTAATGTGGTACAAATCGAATTATGGCTCTATGTGTGCTGTGTTTTTCCTAAAGGTTTTTGCTGAGTTCACAAGGGTGGCAAGTAAAGATCTTGAACAAGACTTTTTTGAGGCCTTGGACAGTCACACCCCACGATTCCTTGAGATCTTTAAATCCAGGAAAGGAATTATTGGCAGTACACTTGCAGACATTGTTGCCCAAGTTGAAATTAAGGTAAGGAATCTTTTTATTACAATTTGGAATGTTACTTATATAAGAGTGATCCAGTCACCTCCTTAATGGAACACTAGATAATATTTTTTACCTTAATTTTTTAGCTTAATTACAGCTTCAAAATCATTGTGATGCTCCACTGATCTTAGCTAGTGTTCCTTTAAGGTTGGTTAGTTTTCCTGTAGACTTGTCATTATCAACTAATTCCAAACATGAGAACCAACATTTATTTGCCATGGAGCTGCACTATTTCCCGAAAACTATTAAAGACAAATCAGTTATTTTTGTGCTGTGTAATGTTTCTTCATTTTTAATAGTCTTTCTAAAACCAGGGAGCCCAAAGACAGACAAGTTAAACAAAACAGCACAAACACCCAATAATATTTTTTTTAGCAGATGAATCCTGTTTTAATGGGATGGTAACATATATTATAGAACACAGACACCTATGTGTTTTAACTTATAATTTATCACACATTTGTCTCATGTTTATTTTTAGATATTTTGGTTTGTTTTTTCTTAACTTGTAGATCCAGGATATTACAGCAATGTGGACTGCTGTCCTTCGTTGTCTTCCAGGTTTATCTTGGAGATTAGGCAGGGAGTACTTCAAGGTCTGTTTTGTAAGTATTACATCAAATTGTATAATTAAAATTTACTTAGTGAAGACATGAAGGTTTTGCAATAATATATTTTTTTCATTATATTTACCTTTTGTCTGCAGGATTCAGATACCATCACAGATTTCATTCAGGTTCCTGATGGGTTATTGACTGTTATACCTGAAGACAGCCAGCAACCAGGTCCAAATGCCATACACTTTGAGCCATCTAGCATTAATATCATACTGGAAGGTAACATTATGGAGAACATTGAAAACCATGCTCAAGCTATTTGCCTGACATTTGAACTACTATACAACCTTCATTTGGACTATCCCAAAAGACTGGAGAACACATTTGACTTGCTAAACCTGGGAGTAGGCAATCTGAGCCCAAAATAATTTAAGGGATTTCTAAGTTTCGATGGACCCAGCTTTACCCTCTTATTGATGTTAGGCTCTCATTTATATGGTTTGCACTTGCAAAATGTTCTTGTGTTGTTCATAATGTGTCAAAGCACTTAAATTTATTGTGCAAAACTTTAGCTTGGTTAAGTGCATTAAACATTATTGTACATTTTTGTTTATTACACAGACTGTGCCATTTGAGTCATTCAAGAATAAAGATTACTGGAGGTTTTCTTTTAAAAAATATTTTTAATTGACTTAAATGTGGAATTAATTTTATTTTTGGGTAACTTTATGTATTTAGATAGGCTGATGTGCTCTGTGATGTAATGGAATTTGATTAAAATAAACCAAAAGTACTACTGAATAATAATTCTTTGTTGTGCTTACTTTATTTTTCTAAGGCAATCGGTTTCCTAAATTCTATTAAGTAAACAGGACTCTTGTGGAATTATGTTAACTTGGGTAACATAAGTTGGCAGTACTTAAAAATGGCAACTTACATCTATGTACTACTTAATGTCATGGGGCGACTGAAGTTAAAAAGGCTGCTATGATGGCAGATACTTACGAATTTACCCATAAGGAGTCGAGAGTGAAAGAGAGATCAGTGGTTGGAGAAAGGCTAATATAGAGGTTAAATCAGCAGAGACTAAAAGTCATAGGGAAGGGCCATCTGGCTCTAAACCTCATACTCAACTTCAAAAACCTGTAAATTCTACTCCCTCGGGAGAAATAATCTGCCATTATTGTAGAAAACCTGGCCATATAAAATCAGGTTGTCCAGTTCTGCAGAAGTGCAGACGTGGGTCTTATACTGACTCTTCAAAATCTGTGGCATTGGTAGTTGGTTCAGAGAGGACTATTAATTGTGTGGATCCTGAGTCTGAAATAACCCCCTCTCTGTATGATGGGTTTGTCTCCTGCTGTACAGTGTCCATTGGTTCTGGGGAGCCAGAAACCAAAATTAAAATTTTCAGGGACACTGGTGCAGTTCAGTCCTTGTTGTTACAAGGGGTTCGTGATTAGCCAGTTTCAATGACTCTTCAGTGTTGCTTCAAGGTGTGGGAAGTTTGTTTGGTGCCATGCCATTGCATAAAGTGTACCGTGTCATACTCCATGGAGTGTGCAGAATTCAAAGCTGCATAAGCCTCCCGAGCTTTCCCCTACAGGACACTCTGAACCAAAACGGTCCAACAATTTTCCAGCCAAGCTAATTCCGTGGCTATATTCTCAAAGGCATCAAAAAACACATCTACCTCGTCTTCCTGAAATTTTGGCATTAGATGTAGACATTTGGATACATCAAACCGAGTCTCATGTCTGCGCTGTTGTTGACTCTCCATCTGCGAGAGTTTAACCTTCTCCAACTCAATCTTAGCTAACTCCAGCTCCCTCAAACTATCCTTCTCCTTCTCTCGCCTACTCCTCTCTGCTTGTTCCCTAGCCAATCTTGCCTCAATGACGGAGTCACTCAAACCTAGGGACTGAACAAGGATCTACTATCTTAATTTTATTCAACTCTGAATCTACCTCAATCTCATAATATTCAGCAAGCTGGAGCAACTGAGGCTTCTTTAATTTTATCCAGTCCGATGTCTGCAGATGGGCTTGGATAAAACTTTCCGGATCAAACTGAGACATTTTTGGGAAAACATTTTTAAAATACCAAAAGCCCCCCAGCCGAAATGAGGACAGACCAGAGACCCCTGACTCTAAGGCTACTAAAATTCAAACACCAAGAGGTAACCTATATTCCCCTATTGGCCTAAAATCCCTAAGTACCACCAAAGTATGACTACAAAACTAAAAGTACTTGACAATTTTGGCCACCTTACCTCAAGTCCTCTCATAGGACTTCTGAAAGAACACATACAACTCAAGAAGCCCCAAGTAGGCCACAATTTCCAACAGGTATTTTTGAGTCAAATCAACATCACCAAATCAGATTTCCTGAGAACTCAACCAAACATACCCAATTACCAAAGGTCTAGACTGTATACAATCAAGCAACTCTGCAATCCAATACCCACCTTAGCAAACAGCTAACAGCCTTAGCAAACAGCTAATCTCAACAGAGCACAAAACTATCAAGTTACAATCACACAGCCAACAATTAGATCAAAATCAATCCCAGGACAAGCCCCCACTTGCTACGTACCACTAGCCAACCCCTTTTCACCATGAAATCGTCTAAAGGAAAGAAGGGTAACTAGTGTCCCTAGCCTAAAGGCTATGTGTTGCAAGTACCACAATATGAAAATAAGGTGTTGAAAGCTATTGTGATGAAATGAGAACTCGGGAGGGTTCACTCTTCTTACCCAAAGATCCTCGAAGAACCCAAGCGCTAACTCCATGATCGACCAGCCCAAGCATGTAGAGATTATTCAAAAGGGTAGGTAGTAATCTGGAGGTGCAACAGTTTCCAGAGCACTAGAGAAAAATCGGCCCCAAAACTTCCACCATCTTATATATATCCAAAACGACGCTCCGGTATCTGGCCTCCAATACCAGAGGTCCTCCCCTTTAAAGGCTCCACTTCAAGATCTCAAGAAAAGTAAGACCCCCCCCAGTGGCTGGAGTGTGTATTGTGGGAGTCAAGTGTCTATCCCAGTGCACCTAGTTTAGAAGAATCTATATTCAACACAATTAACTCTATTGAGAGAAAATCCCAGTTACGAAAATAATCACACCCCTGTGTAAGTCAAGGCCTCCTTAATCAACAACATTTTTATTTTGTCAATAAGGTCCATACCACACTTCTGACATATTTCATAAAATATCACCATTTAATATTCTAAACATGTACATAAACAAATGCATACATTTTCAAATGACCTTGCCTTTTCCCCAGAGATATCAAATAGAAATCAGAAGAATATCTATTAAACATACCTGAAAACCTGATTTTGGTGGCCTTAAAAGTACACTTACCCTATAATATAGTGTGATTCATATATCAAAGTATATGATCACATTCTAAAGTTGTCATATTGACAAACAATGATAGAAACATTTTACTTCTCAACCTCAAGTAGACTGTAAGTAATTATTCAAATTTCAAAATTTAACAACCTGGCTATTAGCTCGGACATTACATAATGTGGGTTAAAAGCTAAGTAGAACACTTGCACGCTCCTCTGCTCTTTGGGGCTTGAAAACTCCAGAATCCGATAGCTGCTAATCACAACGTATTAGTTGACTGCACAAACTTCTTGTCACACAGTCCACAGCACCAACTCACGTTTTTCAGAACAAATTCAAAAAAGCCACACCGAATTTCAGCTGTCTAAAATGCTTCATGAAGGCTGTGGTAAATTCAAAGACTGCCCATTACCACTGCTGCAATGCCCATTATCACAAGTGTCTGTGGTGCTGCATCAGCATTCATCCTCCATCAGTTCAACAATTTTTTTCCCCTCGTGTAAGACACCTCTGGGTTGATATCTTATGTGGAAAAAAATAAATAAATACACACACACACACATTATATTTATTAATTATATTCTTATTGAAAGATGATACAGTAAACATATTAAAAATATTTCAGTGCAAATTTTCTGGTTCAACTTACAATGAACACTAATTATACAACTTTGCTATAAAAACTTTATCATGGAGGTAGTTTAGACCAGTTCTAAAAAAAATATCACTCAACACTAAACACACCCTTGTATTTACAGAAACTTTGAAAAAGCTAAACTTTTTAAGAAATATAATTCTGTTTAAAAATTTCTACAAAAAACAATAAACAAATTTCTTAAAATTGTGTTATTTGTGTTTGGTAGATTATTTCCTGGTTGTAACAATGCTTCTGGGCAATAAATCTTATACAGTTGGAAAGCCTGTTAAATGATGCCACATTTACCTTTTAAAGAGGCGCAACCCACATTCTCAGCTCTACTGCTCATCCCACAAATGCATGTTCCTTACAAATGTGGCACCGTTTAAAGGGGGAATTAACAGGCTTTCCAACGGTATGAGATAAACTGCCAAAAAGCATTGTTACAACAAAAAAAACTATCTACCAAACACAAATTTCCTTACTTTTTGTGCCAAGTTTATTTTTATAAGATACTCTTTGCAGTTATTTGACATTATTTCATTTGCATTTTGCCAGTCTTTGCTTTCATTATTGTTTTTATGGATTTTGCTGATAAGGTCTTTTGCTTCTGGAATCTCTCCAGAGTCTGCTTCGTGGTTTGCTTTTTTGACAGAAGTTTCAAGGGTGGGTGGGTCTTAGAAGACTACGTTCACCGTGAATCTCCTTTGGTCATCGATTTTGGACTTACAGGTGCTCTGAAATCTCCTCTGGGACCTAGCCAAGCCCACCCCACCCCTAAATGGGACAAGCTTTTATCCCCATACACAGCATCAGGTATGAGTCTTGGTTCCTTCCAAGGTTTCTTCCTCTTGTGCTGAGGGAGTTTTCCCTTGCCACTGTTGCCCCTGGCTCGCTCATAGGAGGCTTGGACCCTGATCTCTGTAAAGCTGCTTTGTGACGACTTTTTGTTGTGAAAAGCGCTATATAAATACAATTTGATTTGATTTGAATTGAATTAAATTTTAGTATTAAATAGCTGTTACAAACATTATAATAAATAGCTGAATGGTCTGAAGATATTGCAGATGCTCATATTTCTTCCCTATGTGTTTTTTCTCCATTCAGTTGACTAGAATTTTAAAAGGCTTATATTAGTGATTTGTGCAAAATATTTATGGTCTTGCTTAATGTAATTATTATACTGTCTAGATAAAGTTTTATACAGTTTCTTGTGTTGTCAAATATGCATTTTTTTCAACACACTATATATAGCAGGAAGTTTAAAAAAAAACAGAAGTTTAAAAAAGTGCAGGAACATATGTTTGCAATCTGGAATAAAGAATACAAAACATAAATTAATTGTTATACTGACACAATTCCCAAAGTTTAAAGTCTGCATATTAAATACCAAACACAATGTTATTTCAAAACACACACAGTATATATATATATATATATATATATATATATATATATATATATATATATATATATATGTCATAGCAAAACTAGCACTAAATGTTAATCCATATTTACAAGCACAATACTGGAGTTTTCTGTTCTTTTTTAAATGCTGAAGCGGTTACTTTTTGTTCTTGTTTCATCAGAAAATAACTGTCACTCTGTTTAAGGTGGAACAGGAGAAATTTTAACTGGATGCTAGCTAACATTAGCAGACGCTAACATACAAATATACTGTAAAAAAAATAATAATAAAATAACAATTAAAATTTAAGCAGTACATTTCTTCGTAGATGTCTTTCAGTAACTGTAAAACATTTATTTTAATTATTTGCAATTTGCTAAGACCTTTACATCCTGAGGTAGTGATAGCTTACAACCTGGTCTCACACCTATTCGTGATATAGTCATATATATAGGAGACTGCAATTCATGCTGAAAATATGCGATATGTCATGAATTGCAGACTACTATATCACGAGTAGGTGTGAGACCGGGTTGTAGCTTTGTCAGTAGTCATGGGGGTCCAGGTGTATGGAATGTCGTTGGTCTCTAAACGTGTTGGATTTGACCATGTTTTTTATTAGATTTTGTATAAACATTATACATATATAAATACGTTTAAAAGCGCACAAACACCCCCCCCCCCCACACACACGTATATAAACCCCTCACTTCAACCACCACTGAATTTACTGCTGAAAAAAGCCCTTTTTTAATTCAGATTTTTTTGTTCAATTTAATTTTGAAGGAGATTTATCCTCTCTTAACATATATAAGTATATACACATAATTAAATAACACATGAGTAAATTAATGTATCTTTACACATAGTATACATGTTTACAGAAAGAGGAGGATCTGGAAAGTTAATTTCACTATGGGTTTGTATTGACACCGTATTGTTTAGCAGTATGCTATTAAAATAATGCACATAATTTATCAATGTGAATGAATTACGCCTCAGTATGTGTCACACACACAGTGTGAGTGAATAGTGATGTTTGTTTGTTATAAAATTATGAAAAGCTTTAGAGCATGTTATGAATGAAGTTATATAATAATATGCATGTTTACAAATTTTAAGGTACTAAACACCAGTTTTTTTATTGTGAAACAAACTTCCAGTTGCTATGGGGATCAGCTTACTATTATTGCTGTCTTCACACTGCTCATGTAGGGCTCAACGTAGCCACAGGTCAGCGCTTAGCTCACTATGTTATGAATAATTCAGATGAAACGTAGGGACTACGTTCACAAAGGATTTATGTTTCGTGTCAGCTACAGTGTGTGACGTAAATCCTATCATGAATATGTAAGTACGCCCGGATTTGAGGCCTCCCATTGGCGAAAACCTTAAGAAGCGTGTAAACGTGTCAATTTTGGTCACGTTATCACGACAAATTTTATGTGTCAACACGCAAATTTTTAATAACGTGTTAACGAGCATGTGTTCACACGTTTAGAGCCCAATGGCGTTCTATAAGAGACCAACGCCATTCCATACACCTGGACCCCCATGACTGCTGACGAAGTGACACTGAGCCTGCAGTGGGCCAGCGCTGTTTTCTGACTGTGACTCTGAGTGTAGTCAATTCACAAAAAACATAAGAACGCAGTACCAAAGCATGGCTCAATGTTGCATGTAGGTATTTTAGTATTGAATTCCTCTGTTTTTTCTTTCATTTGTTTTATGCTTCAAAGGAATACATCTACAAATGAGTATGTGCAAGTGTGTAAAGCTCTGATATTTAAGTACCCTTTTCTGAAGGAAAATGAGGGGAATGGATGTGTGAGTTAATTCTAATAGTGAAAATTACTTTATTGTTGTTTTTATACTTGTTCTTGTATAATTTAATTTGGAAACAGGTTATTTTCATTTTAAATGGCTTGGCCTGCTCTAAGTGTGTAGAATTACATGAGGTTTTGTAGTTACGGCTTGTAAAATGTAACGCGGATAAGCCCGTTGCAGTGGGCAGACAAGGTGCACTATATTCTGAAGCAACTTTGCGGTTGTATTTTTGGTTGTACACAAGGGACCAAAACTTGCTATATGTTGCTGAACAGCTTTTGATTTGCTCTACAACATTTCTTGTCGACTTTTCTTAGTAAGATAGGGATATCCAAACTCAGATATTTCTGTAATGGTAATTTTTATATGTCTCTGTTGAAAGAACTTGTCTGCTTGTTTGTCAGTATATTCATTTCTAATCGTCAACAGAGCTCAAAAACTAAGTGTATGTCACGTCAGCTCGAGGTCAATGCTTTATTAGAACAAACCACATCTTGTATATCAAACTGAGATGTCTCTAAGGAAACTAAGCTTGCAGAAACATCGAGTGATTATCTTATGGTTATGACGTATAAAATACCTATATAAATATCTCTGTGAAAACATCTCCTTTGTCCACATTCACATAGTACTCTCTGCTATTGTTTGTTGACCACCTTAAGGTTAAATAAACTACTTTCTGATTCCAAATGCTCTGTTAGATTTCAATTCTTAATACTTGTACTTATTTTCTCCATCACAATTTCAAAAATACATATCAAATTCAAATGTGTACACAGTACACATTTTAAAATGCTTGTGACAATGATACATGTGTACGTTGAACGTTTTCAAATCTATGCCTCCTTTTTTGTACAAGACTCTGTGTATAATCAGTAATGTTGGAATTGAAATGTCCAAAATTGGAATAATCTGAAATATGTAACATGGAAAAGGTTAAGTACTAGCTGCCTGAGTACCATTTTCAAATGACCAATCATATGTTGCATTAACTTAATAAAAAATAAATAAAAACTACACTGACATACTACCATCTGGCCACAAATGGGAGTATGTGTCCACAATTCCATTTAGACCTAACAGGTGGTGGTGGGGTCTTAGGTCCGAAAGGCCATTTAGTCGAGAAAATAGCAGTTGCTTACCTCTTCGTAGTACCACACCATCCCAATCCACATATATGATAAGCTGCTTGGTGCACCTTATCGGCCTAGCGCGCGGCGCCCCCTAGACGATTTCTTTGCAGAGCCCGGGGTCGGGTCCTGGGCACACGTGGTGGGAGCTAAAAATCCTCAAAGTTTGGGCCTTTTACCCGCAATTTTGCATCAATCCACCAGGTGGCTCCTGGAACGTCCCGATTCCAATATATTCCATTCCATTCCATTACAGGCAAATATATTGAGATTGGGATGGCGTATAAATATATATCATTCGTTGAAGTGTTTTGTAATGTTTTTAATACTTTTAACATGCCCAACATCCATAGACATTAACATTTTAAAGTGTTGGCTACTTTGATAAGGCAACACAAAAGTCCTTTCACAAAGTTTCCAACTATCTTTGATATATTTATAATGCCAGTAAACCGACAAACACGTAACCACAGTGAGCCAGCCTGCCCTTCTGAAACTCTTGTCCGAACGCCTTACTTTCAAATTTTCAAGTTAGCTAACGTTACTGCTGCATTACTTAAGGTGGAAGCAAAAAATTTAAAAGCTTCTGAGCGAACACCAGTCAGAATCCGAATGTTAAACAATACACCTGCATATAGTCAGCACAAAAAGATTGCTCACACATTAAAATCATGCCCAAGTGGTCCAAAGTTATGTTCCCTGATTAAACTAAATTAGATTAGATTAGATTCAACTTTGTCATTGTGCAGAGTACAAGTACAGGGCCAGTAAAATGTAGTTAGCATTTAACCAGAAGTGCAATATATAACATTATTTACATAATTTACATAAAGTGCAGTAGTGATATTATAGTGATTTTCGTGCCCTGCCCAGGCAGCGTTTATGGTAGATGTCCTCGAAGGAACTTGAAACTGGACACCTGATCCACTGCAGTTCCGTTGATGTAAATGGGGGCGTGAGCTTGGTTCCTAGTCCGTCTGAGGTCCATGATGATCTCCTTTGTTTTGAGCATGTTTAGTACCAGGTTATTGTTTTGGCACCACAAGGACAGATGCTGTACTTCATCCCGGTAGGGCGTTTCATTATTGTCTGTAATCAAGCCTATCACCATGGTGTCATCTGCGAATTTGACTACGGTGTTTGAACCATAGGCAGGTACACAGTCATGGGTGAAGAGAGAGTACAGAATCGGGCTAAGAACAAAACCTTGTGGAACGCCAGTGTTCAAAGTGATGGTTGATGAATGAAGGTTGCCTAATCTAACAGATTGGGGTCTGTTAGACAGGAAGTCTAAAATCCAGTGGCAGAGTAATGTGCTGATACCCAGATGGTTGAGTTTGGATATCAGCATAGACGGAATCACTGTGTTGAATGCAGAACTAAAATCGACGAACAGCATACTCACCTATGAGTTTTGACAGTCCAGTTGGGTTAGTGCAGTGTGCAGTGCTGTTGAGATAGCGTCCTCGGTGGATCTGTTGCTATGATAAGCAAAGTGGTGTGGGTCCAGCGTAGCAGGCAGGCAGGATTTCAAGTGAGAAAGAACTAGTCTTTTAAAGCACTTGGAAATTATTGGGGTGAGTGCGACAGGTCAAAAGTCATTAAAGTCTGAAGCAGTAGAATGCTTAGGCACAGGCACAATGATGGCTGACTTAAAGATAGATGGTACAGCTGCCTGGGCAAGCGAAACATTAAAGATGTGAGTGAAGACACCTGCAAGTTCCACAACACAAGCTCTTAGCACACGGCCAGGTACACCATCAGGGCCAGCTGCCTTCCGTGCATTCACTCTGCTCAGCATGCGACTGACATCCGAAGTGGAAAGTACAAGTGGGTTGTCGTCCGTGGAAGATTTATTGAAGATATCAATATCATCTGGTCGAAACGAGCGTAGAAGTTGTTCAGCTCATCAGGGACTGAAGCACTGTTGGTAGATGGAACAAAGCTAGTTGGTTTATAGTCAGGGCGTGTATTCCCTGCCACGTACACCGAGGGTCAGAGGAGGTAAAGTGCTCCTCAATCCGGCATTTGTAGCAGTGCTTGGCTATAGCTATTAGTCTCTTCATATTGCCAGGAACCCCAGTGGGCGGTACAAAGGACGCTTGTACCCTGAGCACTTCTATGCTGAGGGATGCCATGGTAAGAAATCTCGGACCACCAGTCTTGTTTTTTGCCCCCTTCTTTTGTACGCATTAGGTTTTTCCATTTATGTGCATCTGCTTTTCTTTTTTTCTTTTTTCTGTGAATCAGGACCGGCGTTTGTAGCAGTGCTTGGCTATAGCTATTCCTCTCCTCAAGTTAGCTCTGGCCAAGCTGTATGCTTCCCGGCGTCCTGATCTGAAGGCAGCATCTCTGGCTTTGAGCAGAGTTCGAACCTCTCATCCAGGGATTCTGATTAGGGAATGTTAATTGTTATGGCAAACTTAAAATTAATGATTAAGTATCAACAGGAAGGAAGATCAATGCTCAAAGAATTCTTTGAGGAGAAGAGAGAAATAAGACAGACAGTCAAAGATTCTCTCTTATCTCTTGAGTTTCTTGAACAAATCCAAGCCAAATATAGGACCCCAGTCACATACACCATTATTACATTATGTTTCGTTCCATCAACCCAAACATTCCCTTATTGGTGCCTCATTATCTTCATTTTTTTATTTTTTTATTTGCCATAACAATATTATTGTCTTTTGTGATAACACTCTGTCCACACAGTTGATGTGTTTCAGGACGCACAAAAAACTCAGAGATGGCAAAGCTCACAAAAATAAACCTCAGAGAAATCGCGCAGCACGCACAAAACACACAGAGAGAGCGCACAGTTCGCACAAAACACAGAAAGCGCAATGCTTGCAAAAAAACCCTCAGAGTAATCGCGCAACTTGCACAAAACACTCAGAGATCGCGCAGCACGCACAAAACACTCAGAGAGAGCGCAAAGCTCGCAAAAAAAAAACCTCAGAGAGATCGCGCAGCACGCACAAAACACTCAGAGAGACAGCAAAGCTCGCAAAAAAAATCTCAGAGAGAGGTGGGCCCTGGACCCACCGCGACCCTGAATTGGATACGTGGTTACAGATAATGAATGAATGAATGAATGAATGTTTGGTCGTGTTTTATTTTTGAACAGTGCTATATGCTACAGACCTCCTAGGGACCAGCTCCCTCCTCTCATAATGCCTCAAACAAAGTTCCAGAGCTCCCATAACCAACTCTCTCCCTCTGTGGACTCTCCTCTCACTGCCCCATGCACTCTGTTGCATTGTCATAAAACGCCCACTAGGCGGCGGCATAGCTACTGGACATATGAACCTTTCTCCATGTTTAAGACTCCGTTTGCTGGAATATTTTGAATACAAGGAAGTTTAAGTTTTCAGTTTAAGTCCCACTAGAACACAATAAATTATTTTCTTGAATTATTTAACTATATTTCTGTTGTTCATTTCTGTGTTTAACAGATGTAAATTCTACAATCATATTCAATAATGGTCTTTTTCAAATGTCAAATTAAATATTTTTGAACATTATTTTGTATGCACGTAGACAAGACATACATTCTCAGATGAAATGCAGGCTTCAATGTAAAAAATACAGATGCTAATTTGGTGGGAGTCATAAGGCGGTGGGGTGTTTCTTTTGATGTGGAAAGTTTCTTTGTAGTTTTTCTGACGCTATGCTTTCTGTCCGTTTTCCAACGAAGCGAAGCAATTTGAGCTAAACGCTTCGGATTTCCACAAGACGTTTTTGCGTTGCTTTGCTGCGTTACACGGTTGCCTGGATACGTTCAGCTCCTTGAAAATTGATTGGCTGCGCGGCTCCCTCACTGTTAACACGCATTCACAACGATTTATTTTTTCATACGGCGCGTTTCAAACCGCGTTCTGTCGAACTATGCAGTATTTCAAAGTAGCACACAATCGTTAGTGTTACATTTAGTAGTGTAGAACTCCGAGCGTGGACTACTGAGGGATTTACGACAGACCCTCTTCTCGTCTCCAGTCCTGAGTGAACTATATTTTAGTTGTAGCTTCACCACTGGTTCAGCTTAACAAATCAATCTAAAGAAAGCTTTTCCGTTCAGCTTACGTTGCGGATAAAGTCGTAGAAGAATGGACCGCGTCACTCCGGTCAATTTTGTCCAGCACAAACCGAAGATGGCAACAGACTACACGCCTTACATGGAAATGAAGGTGACTGTAACGAATTTGTGTTTTGATGCTTATGTATTTTTAATATGGAAAGCTGAAATGTCCAGATCTCTCTCTTTTGAAATAAGAGTCTGACGTATCGCGTGTAAACGATGTTAAAATTCCAGAATGTGTCTTCACTCTGTCCAAATATGGAGAAAGTTTAGCTCCATGCTGCAGTACTCCTTATTTCTTCAGCATCAATGGACCCTGAAGAGAAGGAGTACTGCAGCATGGACTGAAAGGGAACTAGTTAGGGCAACCAATCAGAACCCAAATGATTTACATATGAGATCTTAAAGTGCCCCTCTGGTAATCGATTAAACCCTTAAGACTTTTCTGCTTTCAGAATAAGGTATTTAGATGGTATTTCCAGTAAAAAAAAGTCCCACTTGAACTCTACATTGTCGCCTTCTTTCATTCCTGCAGCCCAGAAGTGCTGCCCTGCAAGGGACAAGACAAGAGCGGTAACAGTATCCAGGACTGGGGACAACATAGTAGCTGTAACAGGATCCTGGACTGAGGACAAGATACGAGTGGAAACAGGAGCCTGGACAGGGGACAAGACAGGAGCAGAAACAGGAGCCTGGACTGGAGCAGAAGCAGGAGTCTGGACTGGGGACAAGACAGGAGCGGTAACAGTATCCAGGACTGGGGACAACATAGTAGCGGTAACAGGATCCTGGACTGAGGACAAGACAGGAGCAGAAACATGAGCCTGGACTGGAGCGGTAACAGGATCCTGGACTGAGGACAAGATACGAGTGGAAACAGGAGCCTGGACTGGGGACAAGACAGGAGTGGAAACAGGAGCCTGGACTGGGGACAAGACAGGAGTGGAAACAGGAGCCTGGACTGGGGACAAGACAGGGGCGGAAACAGGATCCTGGACTGGGGACAGGAGAAGAAGAGGCACTATGGGCAGAGCTGCTTGTGGATGTGGCACTGTGGAGCTCTGCATCCTCTGGAGCAGCCTGGGGCTCTGGATCCTCAGTAGCAGCCTTGGAGAATTTTTTCCAAAAAGCTTAGTAAAACATTCTACAGTTATTCCAGGGCTCTCTCACAGCAAGATTTCAGCTCATCGTAATGCTTCTCTCCTAAGAAGTGATCCTATGAACATAACTGATAAAATCTGGTGGGGAAGGAAAATTCAAATATTTAAAAAAAAGTTTGCATTGTAATCTTCACAGGTTTTAACTCACTCCCATCAAATCCATTAGGAACTCCCATGAGAAACTGCAAAACAGCAGGTTGATCACCCACAGTTAAAGCAAATATCTTCTCTGCAAACATAAATGCCTTCTCTAAAGAACATTGTGTCTGAGGTATCCTTTTGATGGGTGGACATTCTGTAATAGTGGGTGGTTGGTATGGAGGTGGACACAAATGCAAAGTACCACAGAATTTATTTAAAACAGAAAACCTGATCAAATCAAATGTATTTGTATAGTGCTTTTTACAACTGATGTTGTCACAAAGCAGCATCACAGAATTCATGTAAGTTTTGACATGAAATGTAAAAAATGTGAAAAATCCCCAGGTGAGCAAGCAAAGGGCGACAGTGGCACAGAGAATCTCCCTCAGAGCTGTGGAAGAAAGCTTGGGAGGAACCAAGGTTCACACGGGGAACTATCCTCCTCTGATCAGTCTACTGGTAATAATAGTTAGTCTGTGAGGGGCAGCTCCAAGGCCAGTGGTGGTGGCTGGAGCATGGGCAGCTGGTCTGAAGCGTGGAACAGGAGCTCAACAGTCATTCATCAGTGTCCAGACGGACAGGGGGGCAGTCGTTTACACAGAAAAAGGTAGAGGGATGGAGTTAGTTTTGATCTGTTTGGGTGAATTTAAAGCAGAAAATGTCTCTATTTTATGACCATTATTAATTACATTATACATGTTACCGTTAGGCCCAGTTATAAAAAGCCATGACATTAACTTTCACTGCTATGCAGACGACATGCAATTGTATATTCAGCCAAGCCCGATGACAAACACAGATTAAAGAAAGCAGAGGTGCAAAGGCTGGCTTCAGGGCTATGCCACCTCCAGCCACCAGGGGAGGCAGCAGGTGATCTCTGGACCCAATCAGACTTGATGGTAAACACCTGAGGACAGCCCTTATAGGCAAAGCGACACAGAAACACATTGCTAGATCTTTGTCTCTTTCTGAGTCACAAGAAACAGTAAGTAATTTTGTTAGAGGGTTGAGAGTTCCTACACTCCCACTCATCCTTACACTTCTCAAGCCATTTATGTCTTTACAGTTGTTGTATTAAAAAAAAATTAGTTCTAATTTTCCCTTTCTCTTTGGAAAGCCAGTTTTCCCCTGGTGTCCTTTGTTCTTTTCCCGCCAAAACCCAAGGGCTGGTTTCTATAATCACCTGTCTGTTTCCCACCCATTTTCAGGATTTTACTTAAGGCACTGTATCACCAGTTCTCTCCACTGCAGCCTTAGCGCAGTGGCAAAGAACTGACCTAGTAACACAGCAGCCCTGGTTCTTGCTCTTGGGTCCTGTTAAATTACATTTAATTAAAGTGACCCATTACAAGAGGACTGTTTAAAAGATGTGAAAGGCTGGATGTTGCATAAGTTTCTCCTTCTTAACAGTAATAACAGAATTTCTGGTTCTGGGTCCAAAAGTGGCAAGAAATAAATGATCAGATTTAATATTAAATCTCGCTGACTTTCCAGTTAAACCCGGTTCAGCCGCAAAAAAAACTTGGTGTCATAATTGACCCGGATTTATCATTTGATCAACACATAGGCAGTAATCACTAGGACAGCTTTTTTACATCTTCACAACATCACCAGGATAAGAAATGCCTCATCCCTGCAGGACACAGAGACATTAGTACATGCCTTTATTACTTGCTGCAGCCAGGGTCCTCACTAAAACTATAAAATTTGAACATATCCGTCCAGTTATATCATCACTTCATTGGCTGCCTGTGAAATTCTGCATCGATTATAAAATTCTGTTATTAACGTATAAAGCCCTACATGGGCTCGCTCCTGAATTCCTTCAAGATACTATTTCCTAGTTTATGAGCCTCCACATTTACTCAGATCACAGAGTACTGGATTTTTAATAGTTCCCAGAATTCAGAAAACCTCAGCTGGGGGAAGAGCTTTTTCTTATAAAGCCCCCCAAATCTGGAATGATCTTCTAAAACCAACCCCAAGTTGATGATGTTTTTCCATACATTTTCAAATGCAAGGCAAGATGGAAATTGTCCTGTCACTGTTTGGTCTCTATTTTTAAAAAGAAAAAAAAAATTCCTGTGTTCTGCACCAACCATATAATGTGTATCTTTCTGTGCAACAATGGTGGAATTGGTGAACCTCTTACCATATTGGCTTCAGAGAGACACTGACACTCTGAGAAGCTCTTTTTATACCCAATCATGTTGTCAATTGACCTAATTAGTGTTAATTGGTCTTCCAGCTGTTCGTTATATGCTCAATTTCCTTTTTCCAGCCACTTATTGCTACTTGTCCCAACTTTTCTGGAATTTTTTGGTTTGTATAAAATAAAGTCTTAGGTGGGAGTTATTTTAATTAGTAAGCTGGGAATTTTAGGGGAATAACTGTAGTAAAGTGTAGGGTTATTTATGTCAGTATGATTTGTGTTTTTGTTATTAGATTCAGGGATTTTGCAGAAGGAGGCATATAGTATGTGGGGAAGCAAACCAGCCCCAGTGAAAACTTTGTAGGTTCACCTTTGAGTGGTTGAAGGTTATGGAGGTGTGTGAGAGCATGTGTGAGAGCCTAACTCTGTAAGGGAGAAGCAATGGGATTAATATAGGCTAACCTTGTCTTTTTCATTCCTTTGCTGTAGGTTACCTTGCCTGTTTTGTTTTGCTTAACATTTGTTGAAATAGTCTAGACGGGAGATTACGGTGTTAGCGGTGTTGCATGTTGAGTTAGGTATGGCCTAATCTTCCTTATGTTGAATAGTGAGAAGAGGCACAATCAAGCTACAGCAGTAATGTGATCTGTGAAGGTCAGCTGGTCATCAACCATGACACTCAGGTTTCTTACAACCTTGATGGGAGCCACTGATAGGGACTCTAGCTTGATGCTGATGTTGTGGAGAATAGCTTGCTTGACTGGGAGGGCCAGCAGTTCAGTTTTGGATAAATTCAATTGAAGGTGATGTTCCTTCATCCATGTAGATATGTCAGAGAGACAGTCAGAGATTCGAGTTGCCACTGAAGTGTCACCTGGAGGAAAGGATAAATAGAGCTGTGTGTCATCTGCATAGCAGTGATAGGAGAAGCCGTGTGAATGTATGATTGGGCCTAGAGAGGTGGTGTACAAAGCAAAGAGGAGGGGAACCAGCACTGAGCCTTGGGGCACACCTGTGGTGAGGTGGTGTCATGCTGATGTTTGTCCAAGCCATGACACATGCTTAGCATGAGAGGCCTGCTCTGATAGGGACCATGGCCAAGAAACCAGACACTAAGGTCTCAGGAGTAATCAAAGCATTACCTCCCAGAGCCCAGAGAACTGAAAACCCTGCCCCAGCCACCTGTTGCCAGGTGACTGAACCAAAACCTGGGAAGGTAGGTCCCGTGCAATACGTCACCTCCCAGACAGTTTTGGCTGGAGCTCCAATGCAGCGGATAGCTTCCTTACAGATTCCAGGGCATCCCCTTTGGAATACTTTCAGGAAGATACCAAGCTTCTACTACATTGGAACTCCAATGGATTGTGAACTGATGGTGGACAACAGGTAAATATCTGAAATCAGAGCACTCAACAAAATTGTCAGGCTTCTACCACCAGCACCAGCACCAGCCCCAGCCCTCCCCCACTCATTAAAATGACCCTCAGGTTCCATACATTACGTCATCTCCCTGTCTTGAATGGAGCTTTGATGCTGCTGATTGCTCCTTAGTCTAGTGTTTGTAGTTTTTGAGGTCTGGTGGTCTGGGAGATGAATATATTATTTTGAGCACTGTGGTCCAACTGGACGTGGATATGCACATTACTTCCCAGCATCCATGTGTTTTATTTCATACACTGTCCTCAAGATTCCTTGTACTGTTAATCACCTATCTGCATTTGGGCTCTTTAAAGACAGCTTTGATTTGATCTGTCTGTTCTAAATCAAGGGAACAGTGACAGGGTTGTGTGTAGTGTGTTAGTGTTGGTAGGTGGATTGGCGACTCAAAAGTGTCCGTAGGTGTGTGTGAGTGAATGTGTGTGTGTGTGTGTCTGTGTTGCCCTGTGAAGGACTGGTGCCCCCTCCAGGGTGTATTCCCGCCTTGCGCCCAATGATTCCAGGTAGGCCCTGGACCCACCGCGACCCTGAATTGGATAAGTGGTTACAGATAATGAATGAATGAATGAATGAATGAATGTTTGGTCGTGTTTTATTTTTGAACAGTGCTATATGCTACAGACCTCCTAGGGACCAGCTCCCTCCTCTCATAATGCCTCAAACAAAGTTCCAGAGCTCCCATAACCAACTCTCTCCTCTGTGGACTCTCCTCTCACTGCCCCATGCACTCTGTTGCATTGTCATAAAACGCCCACTAGGCGGCGGCATAGCTACTGGACATATGAACCTTTCTCCATGTTTAAGACTCCGTTTGCTGGAATATTTTGAATACAAGGAAGTTTAAGTTTTCAGTTTAAGTCCCACTAGAACACAATAAATTATTTTCTTGAATTATTTAACTATATTTCTGTTGTTCATTTCTGTGTTTAACAGATGTAAATTCTACAATCATATTCAATAATGGTCTTTTTCAAATGTCAAATTAAATATTTTTGAACATTATTTTGTATGCACGTAGACAAGACATACATTCTCAGATGAAATGCAGGCTTCAATGTAAAAAATACAGATGCTAATTTGGTGGGAGTCATAAGGCGGTGGGGTGTTTCTTTTGATGTGGAAAGTTTCTTTGTAGTTTTTCTGACGCTATGCTTTCTGTCCGTTTTCCAACGAAGCGAAGCAATTTGAGCTAAACGCTTCGGATTTCCACAAGACGTTTTTGCGTTGCTTTGCTGCGTTACACGGTTGCCTGGATACGTTCAGCTCCTTGAAAATTGATTGGCTGCGCGGCTCCCTCACTGTTAACACGCATTCACAACGATTTATTTTTTCATACGGCGCGTTTCAAACCGCGTTCTGTCGAACTATGCAGTATTTCAAAGTAGCACACAATCGTTAGTGTTACATTTAGTAGTGTAGAACTCCGAGCGTGGACTACTGAGGGATTTACGACAGACCCTCTTCTCGTCTCCAGTCCTGAGTGAACTATATTTTAGTTGTAGCTTCACCACTGGTTCAGCTTAACAAATCAATCTAAAGAAAGCTTTTCCGTTCAGCTTACGTTGCGGATAAAGTCGTAGAAGAATGGACCGCGTCACTCCGGTCAATTTTGTCCAGCACAAACCGAAGATGGCAACAGACTACACGCCTTACATGGAAATGAAGGTGACTGTAACGAATTTGTGTTTTGATGCTTATGTATTTTTAATATGGAAAGCTGAAATGTCCAGATCTCTCTCTTTTGAAATAAGAGTCTGACGTATCGCGTGTAAACGATGTTAAAATTCCAGAATGTGTCTTCACTCTGTCCAAATATGGAGAAAGTTTAGCTCCATGCTGCAGTACTCCTTATTTCTTCAGCATCAATGGACCCTGAAGAGAAGGAGTACTGCAGCATGGACTGAAAGGGAACAAGTTAGGGCAACCAATCAGAACCCAAATGATTTACATATGAGATCTTAAAGTGCCCCTCTGGTAATCGATTAAACCCTTAAGACTTTTCTGCTTTCAGAATAAGGTATTTAGATGGTATTTCCAGTAAAAAAGTCTCACTTGAACTCTACATTGTCGCCTTCTTTCATTCCTGCAGCCCAGAAGTGCTGCCCTGCAAGTTGACTGGAGTGGTTCATAAGGTTTGTGATCTAAAAAACCCTGGCTGTCTGAATTTGTGTGTTATGTTCATATCTCATGTCTTTTCTCCCTAGTCAAATGTGGACGACACAAATCTTCTCAATAAAAACACTACAAAACCAAAGCAGAGTAAAGGTAAACTACAGCACAAAAGCTATTCTTTTAAAATGAAAGATCAGTTACATGCTCACGTTTTTAAATACTTCCTCTGTGTCTTATGCCTGGCTTTCAGAGGAAGGCCATGGCCTGAGTTTACAGCTGGGGGGAGAGTATGAGCAGAAAAAACAAAAACTTAAAGAACTTCGCCTGGATTACAGACACTATGTGGCAAAGGTGAGAGCTTACATATCCAGAGGAATCTCGTGGTTGGTGGTAATCTAGTAGTTTATATTGGGTTTATCTTCTAGAAAAAAGAGCTGGGAGCTGGGGATCCATACACTCAACCACAAATATGGCCTCCTCCCCTCAGAGAGAGAAGATCTACAAAGGTGAATTTGTATTTGTAATTTATCATCTCATAATGAGGTCTGCTTTTCTGATGAGGGATCTGTGATAGTAGAGGAAAGAACTATCTGAAATTACACTATGATATTCAGTGTACGTCTGAGATACCCTATAGGAGGTTGTCTGGGGCGGCACTTCGGGGAGGGGGGGGGGGCATTTCAGTTAATTATAACAAATAATTGCACATTATTATGCACATTTTCTGCCCTGTTGGCCAGTCCCATGTCTATCACCTGAACTGGGATTTGCTCACTCTTGTTGACAGTTGGGAGATAAGGTGTCCAGTAGCAACTGTTTGAGTTGACATGGCCTTTGTTTCTGGACTGTATAACATTGTAATTCACTGCTGGTTTAGTGACCTTGGTTGATAACTCATAGATATTTAATGACTATATTTAGGCTTCATATATTATTGAATGGTATGGTGCACATGTATTAGTCTTTTGATCCTGTTTACCCAAAATGGCA
>NW_027101023.1:5000-20882 GCF_029633855.1 Hoplias malabaricus
CACAATCACAGACCAAGGAACCTAAACACAGTATCTCTCTCTCTGTGTCTCACACACACACACACACACACACACACACACACACACACACACACACACACACACACACACTCCTGAAAGCTTATAAATCTCTATAAGGAAGGCAGCCATGCTTGTTGCGTGTACCTTGCTGGTGAGACATGAAATGCTGCCAGGAGCCAGAAACACATTTTCTGCATGTCAGGCAGGAAATGTGGCATAGTCACAGAGTAAAACACACTCTTTAATTCACCATTACACACTTTGGCTTTAGATTACCACATATACATCCACTTATCATGATAAAGGTGACTGTAGGAGAATCAGATTCAGGTTGTAGTGGCTTGTCAGATTTACCAAATACAAACAGCCAAACAATACATAAATAAAACCAATACATAGTGTAGTTTCATAGCGTAGACCATAGATTGCTTTCATCAGTAATATACACTGTCAGAAATACCACTGTGTCCATGGTAGGACCATCATTGCTGCATTTTATTTTTAGTTTAAAATAGTTATGTTAAGAAACAAGAGCAAAGAGAAACTAGGCAAGCCCAGTTTTGCCGGACCGCCATTAGCCATATAGTCATTTTAGCCAATGCCAGACCTTCCAATGACAAGGTATGGCTTTCCTGTTTTTGAAATCCAAAAAACCTCTGTGGCATTGGCTATATGGCTGATGGTGTTCCGGCTAAACAATGCTTGCCTAGTTTCTCTTTGCTCTTGTTTTATTATTATTATCTGACATTATAATTGAGAGGAAGTAAATGTTTGACCATTTGTGAATACTTCTGAAACTACAGTTCCATCAGAATTACACTTCAGTACAGTTATTACTTGCCTCTGGTAGTATTTACTTTTCTGTTTATGAAGCATGGCTTATTTTGATATCCCTCAGCCGTGACCAGTTTTCTAGCTACCACCCATGATGTGAAGTCAAGCTCTACACATTCCCAGGCCACTCTTTAGTCAATAAAGAGTTATACACAGCTTCCAGGAGTTTGAAGAAAAGTCATAATATATTTCAGTGAAAAAAATACCATTAAATGAACACAGCTTGGTGTGACAGATTATATAATCTACGTATAGAAGGGTATCTATAAATACCGGACTGTTTTGAAGGAGTGGCATGGAGATGCTTAAAATAATACTTTGAGTCAAATTAAATCACCATGGATAGTGTAGTTGTATTTATACTATTACAAGTGTTTTTGTAAATGGTGCCCCACTGCTCAGAAAAAACAGCTGGAAATATAGCTTTCCCAAGTGGCCTAGGTTATTTGCACGGTATTAAGCATTCAGACGTAAATAAATAAATAAATAGTCTGTGTGCCACCACTGAAATGTTAGATTAGTTTTTTTTTGCTCCCGGAAAAGTGACGCCGTCCATGTGGCTTGGTCAAAACCTCAGCCCACACAAACATGTGTTGATTACAAAAATATACAAACCACACTGATGTTGTTCTGGCTTTTATCCTCTCCAATTGAACACAGAAATAACACCAAGCCCAAATGTTCAAATTTAAGATCCTTATGATCTGCACAGCTGACTTCACGCTGTTTGTGTGTGTGTATGTTTGTGTGTGTTTGCGTAGCAGCATCAGAACTGTGAGGTCAGCCACTGCATGTGTAAGCCAGACTATTCCTGTCTTTACAGCATCCAGCCTCTATCATTAGCATCTAAAAACAACATCTCTTTAAGTGCAGAGATGCACGCAGCCGAGCATAGAGGCGAAAATGAGAGTGAACTGTGTTAAACACTTCCTACCTAGCTGCGCTTTTTAGAACCAGTGGGTGGGAGGTGTGTGTATCATTTCTGAGCTCAGGTGAAACCCATCCTTAGTTTGGTTCTCTCGTTTCAGGGCTGGTCAACAACCCACTGTTTTGTGGGTTTCAAACCTCTCTGTCCAACATTTACATTGAACTTAAAGACCTTCGGTTCATGTGCAGTGGCTCCAGAGCATCCTATTTTACTTGTGGTTTATCCGTGAAGATTATACAAACTGTGTGTGGACGTCTTGATTGAAAATCTGTGTCCGCAGTGAATGCCCCTCACAGTGGCTGAATACACTGATTGCGGTTGGGGGTTGGAGGGGTGTCTCCAACATTTAAAAATGTTGAGAAGCAAGTGGGTTACAGTCAGTGACCTTAAATAACTCTGTAATTACCAACTGATCAGCCTTAACACTAACATGACCTTGTTTTTATACTCACTGTCCTGTAGCCCCCTTTTATCCTGTTATGTAAGAGTCAGGCCCCCAGGAGGCCACCACGACAAACCTGGTATTATTTTATTGGTGGACCATTCTCAGCCTAGCAGTGCCACGGATGTGGTGGTGGCATCATAGTGCGCCTTGTACTGGTACGAGTGGATTGGACACAGCAGTGCTACTGGAGTTTTAAACCCTTCAGTGTCACTGCCAAACTGAGAAGTGCCCATCAACCAAAATATCCAGCCAACAGCATCCTGTAGGCAGCTTGGACTGACCACTGATGAAGGGCGCCCAGTACAAACCGTGCAGGGGCAGATTAGGCATTTTTAGTTATTTACTCTGCATAAGTTCTTTATATCTTTATTACATTTTGTACTTTATACCACACCTACTTCACAGATACAGACACAGATACAGATACAGTGTAAATAGTGTTCTATCACTGTGAATGACTGTGTAATATATCTGTAGCTGAGCTCCACTTTTCTCTCCTCCTCTCGTTTGAAGTGGAGAGCAGGAAGCGTCTCCTCAAGAGCGGAGGGGAAGAGGCCGTCCTCCCACAGAGTCTGGACCTGAACTCTTAAAGAACGAGTGAAGCTGCCCTCCATCCTTCCATACTGCTCCTCCCTCTGTACAACCACAGGAGGTAAGATAAAGGATGTCTCCCACTGTCAGAGAGAGAAAGAGAGAGACAGAGAGAGACATAGAGAGAGATAAATTGACGAAAAAAAGTGATGATAAAAGATAACGACAATATAATTATTAATATATCATTTAATAATTCTCACTCTATTCTTCCCTTTCTCTTTATTTTTTTGCATTTTTAAAAAGAAGAGAAAGACAGGAGTAAATGGAGAGAGATGGGAGAAATAAGGGAGAAAATATGCAAGGAGGAATAAAAAGGTTGTGTATGTGATAGAGAGAGAGAGAGAGAGAGAGAGAGAGAGGGAGAGAGAGATAAAGGAATAAAATAAAATACTAGAAATGAAGAACTACAGCGAGAGAAACAGAAATAGAGGGAGAAAAGAAATAGAGGAGAAAGAGGCGAGAAAACGGCTGGTGTAAGAGGTAAACACAGAAGGTGAGAGGTTATGGATTAGATGAAGGTGCGGTGCTGGGGAATCAGTTTCACTCTCATCCTGACCCTTTTCTTTTTCTCTGTCACTTCATCCGTTCATCCGCTCAGTGCTGTCCTCAGCATGGCCTTACACAGGAAGGACAAGACAACAAGACACACATCTCTCTCTCTCTCTCTCTCTCTCTCTCTCTCTCTCTCTCTCTCTCTCTCTCTCTCTCTCTCTCCACCCAAACAGATCAGGTTTGTGTTTTTTCTCCCGACTCAGCGATTCTCAGAGTTGCTGACGGTCAGTCATTGAGAAAAAAAACAACCACAAAGGAGCAGTGAACACTTCACCTCTGTCTCCAGCAGCTAACAGAGCCCCGACTGTTGTTACACACAGCAGACACACAGTTACGTAGACACGTATCCGAAGGAAAATAAAAAAAAGAGAAAAGAAACAAAAAAAGAAAAGAAAAACAGACGGCAGCTTCATATTTATATCCTTATTTTCCCCCTCAAGCGAAAATCACCTTCGGTCATCACATCTATTTTCAGAGCTCAGCGACTGTGGCCATTGTTCCGAGAGGCAAATGTTACTTTCATCATTTAGCCCAATGTCGTAATTGTGTCAGTGTGACAATGAGAGGAAGTCATTAGTCAGGAGCCATGGCAGACAGTGGGCAGTACTGTCCTGCTGATCCTAGACCAGTCGTCTGGGCATAGAGTTGGTAGTTTAGAGACATGGGGTCACCTTCCAGCATGGTCCACACTGGACACTGCATCTTGTTCGTGTATTTCCCACTAGCAGTATTCATTATTGATTATGGCACTAGCGATGCTTTCTGAACTCTCTTAACCTTCCAGCCTCTACAACTAGTCCTACCTTTAATATCACTTTAATATCACTCCCAGTGAAAGACCTGCACAAATTTAAAGTCAATTTCCTGGTTTATAAGTCTTTATCTTCTTCCTTCACAGAATGTTTGTGTAACAAGAGTTCAGAAAATGACAAAAACTACCCGGGCGGCGCGGTGGTGCAGCAGGTAGTGTCTCAGTCACACAGCTCCAGGGACCTAGAGGTTGTGGTTCGATTCCCGCTCCGGGTGACTGTCTGTGAGGAGTTGGTGTGTTCTCCCTGTGTCCGCGTGGGTTTCCTCCGCATGCTCCGGTTTCCTCCCACAGTCCAAAAACACACGTTGGTAGGTGGATTGATGACTCAAAAGTGTCCGTAGGTGTAAGTGTTTGAGTGTGTGTGTGTGTGTCTGTGTTGCCCTGTGAAGGACTGGTGCCCCCTCCAGGGTGTATTCCCGCCTTGCGCCCAATGATTCCAGGTAGGCTCTGGACCCACCGCGACCCTGAATTGGATAAGCGCTTACAGATAACGAATGGATTGATGGATTATAGAGACCTCCCATTCACTGTTACACTGAATACACTGAATCTCTCTGTTGTTTATGCAGAGAGCTACAAAATAATGTTTTCAGGTAGCAATAGCGTTACACAAAAATGAAAAACTGCCGTTTCAAACTTTGGAAGCTTAAATTTATGTTTTAACTTTTCAGGTTAAGGTTTAGGGTTGGGATTTATTGTTAGTGTTAGGTTTAGAGTTAATGTTAGATTTAGGGGAAATTTTAAAGCTGATTTTCCATGCTGAGTATCCAGAACTTTATGTGAATATCCACAAATATAAATAGTACACGTTTTACACACGCCTGATAAATGGTCTTTTAGTAAAATATATACAAATCCCCCTTGTACCCGCACTTAGTCTAAGTCCTGTAGAATCTGACCTTCCTCAGTAGACGGGACACTCATACAAGTCACTTTCTGTGATCATACCTCAAGATGGAACACTGTTTCACGTTTATCAAGACATTTAAACTCAGTACATATTTTAAAATCATTCGATAAATGCCAAGTCTGAGCCAGAAGAGTATAAACCCCCAGTTTTATTTGCATTTTCTGGAGTGATTTTATTTTGCAATCTGTGCTCTGCTATGTTCCAACATCCATTTTGTAAGTAATAAAGCTGATCTCAGATCAGCCTGAATCCCTACCACAACACCAATCTGGACATTCAGAAGTCTCCAGCGTCCATCCTGCTCCACCTACCTGCCTCCTCTCCTGTCAGCGGGATAAAATATGTTTGTCCTTAAATCAAACAGCACAAGTCTAGAGGTTTAGTTTGATGAATGAAGGTATTGTGCTGTGATAACCACAGTTATTCATGGCACCCAAACCTCAGGGGCTTCCTGCATGATGGACTCTGGTGTTGTTGCCTGGGCATTTGTGGGGTCATTATGCCTTGTGGGTCATAGTAGATTACAGAGCTGCTGTTGACGTTTCAGGATCACAGCTGATCTACACAGCTCTGCTGACTGGGATGAAGTTGTCATTATTACAGAAGCAACTAGGGCTTTTACATGATTAATTAAATGCTACTACAAAGAAGAGGGTAGCTACATAGCTGTAAGATTGAATTTAGCTCATGTATACACACAACTGTAGACCCTTTTCCATAACAAATCAACCTACCCACCCAGGAAACCCACACAGACACAGCGAGAACACACCACAACTCTTAACAGACAGTGATCCAAGGCAAAGAGTGATTGATTCAGTGCCACCTTGAAGTTTGTTGTCATTTTTTATTTATATTATGATTTATTTTTTTACATATTTATTTATATTATTTATTTATATAATTATTTATTCATTAAGGTGACCTTCATGAGCATATCATTGTATCTTGAATGTGTTACAGGTTCAGAATTTGCAGTGTGACATAGATTTTTATGTGATGCATGCTGGGTAATGTAGTCAGAACATTTTTGGGGGATAAGACACTTGTGGCCCATCGTGAATTTAGTCACACTGATGAAGCTGCACCACAGAATGTTACATAACACTATGAATCATGTTAAGTGCTGGGCACGAATGGCCCTTTAATGCAGAAGTGACAGTCTACAGCATGAAAACAATAGAGCGATGACAATACAGAGATTAATGTGGGTTGATTTTTGTGCAATTGGAAAGGGGGGGGCAGGGGGCTGGCAGATTAGCACAGTTTCTCTCCTGATGAGTGTGTGTGTGTGTGTGTGTGTGTTTCAGTCAGAGACAGAGGTCCTGGGGAAGCTCTTGAGAGTGGAGTGCATCTGAGACTACACACACACACTCACACCCACCACACACATAAACACACAAAAGGGAGCGGTATCATGGAGAATCCATTTCATGACCTCAAGTAAGCCGTCAAAGCAGGAGAGTACACTGTCTGATTGGCTGTGACGTTCCTGTGGTGATGTCTAGCTGTGTGGCATTATAGGGTTTATTTTCTTATCTCAGCGTCAAAGAGAAGCAGCACTGAACACACACACACACACACACACACACACACACACACACACACAAACACACATGCAGAACAACACCACACAGAGTAAAGGCATTCATTCAATACAATGTCTGTAACTTTGATTTTTTTTTTTATGAAAGGATTGGTATAAGACTCCAGTTATTGTCATACAGTCATGTTGATAAGAATCTTTAAACATATTCACATCACACAATAACACATTAATGAAACATTATAAACTTAAATATACATATTTGGTTTTACACTTCATAACAATGTTTATTACACATAATTTTGTGGCATACATTCCAAATGTTTTGTAAATACATTATAAGCTGTTTACTTGTTTTTATGGGCTCTAAAAATGAGGCATATTTGAGAGAATAAATGAGCCATGATTTTCAAAAAATAATCTACTGTCCCATTAATGTAATAAGCTATTAATAACTGGTGAAATAAGAGCAATTTTTTCTCGTAATTCATTTTCAGGATTGCATTACTTTTCATTTTTAGGTTGACCACATTTAATATTTCATTATATTTTGTGGCCAAAGCGTTACATTGTTGGGCTTTATGAGATGATTAGCCCACTTCCATAAAAATGTTTATGATCTGTCTGGCCATTGGTGCATTATTAGAATACATCACAATACTGTGTTCTGTGAGCACTTTAAATATCCTGGTAATACCGTGCACATTTCATGTTTGATACAGAAACATAAACATAATCAGTGCCACTATGTGACTGCCTCATGTATGATACTCTCTATATCCCACAGCCTGTATAGAACACATTAACATTAACCCCACCCCCAACACCCCTCCCTTTTTAAAGCGCTGCAATGTGAAGTTGAGATGCTGCTCTGTGCGCAGACAGCGCCGTGTTTGAGAGGAACATTAAAGAGTGTTTAGCAGTGCTTTCATCTCTAAAGTGTTGTGTGTGTGTTCTGAGAGTTTGGTCTGGCAGTGGCTGGCATGCTACAGTGGGCAGCCACTCCTATCACGTCTCCTTAATGAGGACACAAGCTTGTGTTTTTGTGTCCACTCACCCAGCCATACCCACACACACACACACACACACACACACACACACACACACACACTTTCTCTCTCTCTCTGATACACTCCACACAGACCTCTGCTGTCTTGTCAGTAGGTTCACTTTTGGAATGCTAGTAATTAGAAGGCCTTGGTGACGTTTTTCTTTCATCGAGTCCAAGCAACAGGGCCTTTACCGAGCCACTATGAGAAGGCAGTCTATTTTTTATAAGTAGTGCTGACAAAAGCAGGCTCTCTCGCGCTTTCTCTTTGTTTCTCTCTATCCTGCTCTCTCTCCATGTGTTTCTCTAACTCCTTTCCTCCCCTAGGCTCCCATGCTCACTGCAAATAAACAGGTTTATTGTCCTCCCAGGTAACAGCGGATGGACAATCATCCAGAATTCCCCTCTACCACATTAACCAGGCAGTTGTTGAAAGGACACTCCCCTGAGTGTTATCAGGTTGTGATGTTATGATGAGCACAAATGCAAAATGGAAACACACAGTTGGTACTAAACGTGCTGGAAAAAAAAAAACTGCAGGTGGAACATGTTGTCTTTACTGGCCTTTTCCTCTGAACAATACAACTATAGATAGCATCATAATCCAGTAATTCCTACTGGAACTGGATGCTCCTATCACACAGGTCTGGAAAACCACAAAACATCAAAAGAAGGTGTGACATGTTCCACTAATCTCTGACAGGGTGACTGCACAAGAGTGAAGGGAGTGAATGGGTGAATAGAGTGTGGCCAAATTTAGAGACCACACTCTAAAGTTTCCAAATGGCCTTATACAAGCTGTTCATTTTTCAGTATCATATACTGGGTAGGTACCCCTCATGATGCCAACCATGGACTCCAGTAGAACACTAATGGTGTCAGGAGGCACCAAAATAGTAACAGCAGGTCCTTTTAGTCTTGTAAGAGCTGAGGTATCCATTGATTGGGCATTCTTCCAACACATGCTCATTTGAATATAGATCAGAGATTTGAGGCCAAGTCAATACCATGAACTCTGTGATATTCCTCAAATCATATCTAAGTCATTGTTGCAGCTTAGCTATATGTGTTATCCTGCTGAAAGGTGCCATTGCCGTTAGTGTATAACATTGCCTTGAAGGAATACTGAGTCTGCTTTGTGTAAGTAGGTGGCATGTTTCAAAATAGCATCCACCTGAATGACACAACTCATGGATTCCTAGCTTAACATTTCCCAGAGCTTGGCTCTGCCTCAAGTGGCTTTACTTTTATTACAGTGCATCCTGGCACAATTCCCCAGGCAATGGTGTAGATTTGCTCTTGACATTGGTGGGGAACTATGAATGAACTACCACTCACCCCCACCCCCACCCCCACCTTGTTGCTTCGTGATAATATGACAATACGAGAGAACTGGTTTCTGACGTTTGCAGAGTACTATATCATCTAGTCATTTACATTCATTCTCTGCTCCATTTTAGAGTCTTTTATGTTGACATTTTTCCCTAGTGTGATATTCTAAAGACAGTATTTTATGTAGTTTTGAGAGTGTGGAAGTGAAGATCTCCCCCAAATACAGGCCTTAACTTGTTGACAAGTCCAGTCTTCCATTACACACCTATGAACTTAAGAGTAACTTGGGAATAGCACTGTTTTTATTGTTAGTCCATGTAGTTACTTTGTAATAAAAATGTAATAAAATGTAATAAGCTTCTGATTGTTTTAAAACAGGTCAATGGTCTTTGTTGAATGGAGGAATGGATGTGCTCTGACATAAGAAACAGGACTGAAACATAATATTGTACATTTTTCAGATAATAGCCACTCTGAAACGTCCCCTTATGCGAGGACCCTGAAGGCAGTGGTTTGCTTATAAAGTTACTGACTCGGGATGAATTTGAGCATTTCTCACACTCAATATTTCAACCAAAAAGTAGGGGTTAAGTTTAGTTACGGCTGAAAATATAACTGGACTTCTTCCTCATCTGGATATAAACCCAAGCTCACACATAAATCACTCTGGAAGAAAGTCCTTGGGCGGCGTATCTTGAGTTGCGAATTGTAAATAATGCTTTGGAGACTTATATTTCTGACAGGAGTACACAAAATAAATATTTAAGTCATTCTATATTTTGGCACTTCTAATTCCCTAAAAAGGCAGAGGTCTATCAGGCGGACCGGCGCAGGGCAGTAAATCTATCTGGCCTGACTGTGGCCGGCCGAGGGTCACTGAGGAGTCATAGATTTGAGGAGGTATAAAGCAGTTGCTTTATAGCTATCCCAATTGTTGTGTGTTAGAATTATGTGCATTGTATTAGCTCTAATGAAGGGCGTAAATTCTCGGTTTTACGAGTGGACCTTTACGAGGCAGGGGAAATTGTAAAATATGTGCTTTTTTACGTTAGCCGTGTTTGTCACCCTGCCGTCGGGGTTCACACACGCTGTTTTCATTAACCTGCAGACGGCTCCTTTAGGGCTGTCAATGTCTGTGCGAATGTGAATGTGTGTATACGTGAGGAGGTCTGAACCTCACTGAATCATGAGACACCCACCCTCCTCCCTCTCCCTACCTTCTTGACATTTAACAGACAGCTCTACGTAAGCGTCTGATTGGTTGATCAAAGCCAACCTGTGACCGTAATCGCCACATTGTCCCAAAGCCTCAAAGTGAGATGGGCGTCCAGCACCTGGTCACTGCCTCCCTTGACTCCTCTCTGCTGACCTTGGGGTTCCTTTCCCAGCAAAGTAATGTAGAGACAGAAATCTGGGAAACTCTGAGAAAATGATGTAGTTCAAACTTCAGTTCAGATATTCCATGCCTATTTTGGCTCATGGGATATTTATGCAGAGATGTATTTTTCTTAATGTTTTTTTAATCAAGTTAAAAAAAGTAAACATCATCAGAGGTGAATCGTTTCATTGGCATACACCTCATTAGTAATTATAGTTTTCTTAGTATTTGTTAGCATAATAATCTAGTACCGGCGATGGAATGGTGCCCCCACCTCGCGCACAGTGATTCTGGGTAGGCTCCGGACTCATTTTTTATTCCCTGTTCACTTGTGGTTCCAAGTGAGCCAAGTAAGGGCTAAACATGACATGTAAACATTTCAGAGCTCCGACTGATCAGAGAGAAAAGCAGACATCTAGCACTAAGTAGCCATTTGTAAAGTCTCCAAGCTACAGATCACATTACAGACGAAAAACCCCATTGAGAGCTGAATTAACTGCTGAATGAACTCCTGATCTGTCTGAACTGTGGCATGGAGCTGTGTTCAGTCTTAAACCACAAAAACCCGTGAATACACAATGAATAAACAATGCAATGTCGCTACCACTGTTGTTAACATTTCCAAATCATTCTCGGTCAGTAGAGCCAAGTGGATGCTACATGTTCAAACTTGATTAGCAACTTCGCTACATTAGCATCAATTACTGCTAGCATCCCTGTAGGACTTCTAGTAGATTGCTAGCTCTAAGGGTCCTAATGCACTGCAAATTGTGTCACTGCAACACAGCTCCAGAGCCCTGGGGTCCTTGGCTTGATTCTCACCTTGGGTCACTGTTTGCGAACAAGTTTGATGTGTTCTCCCAGTGTCTGCAGAGGTTTTCTCCAGGTTTCCTCCCACAATCCAATAACAAACTCTGGTCAGTAGCTTGACTGGAAGAAATGGTCCACACGTGTGAATGTGTGAGTTACTGGGTGAGTGTGTGAAGCCTTGTAATGGACTAATACCCTCTCCAGGATTGGTTTTGTCCCTTGGGCACAATGATTCTAGTAGTTAACATAATATTAGAAATCCCATAGAGATGCTAGCACTAAGTGCTATCATGAATTTCCAGTAATTTTATAAACCACTGGGCTTCCAATCTTGTGTCTGTCCGGTGTGTACTGGGTGTGAAAGATAACCCACTGACGTAGAGATACCTTGATGTAGAGAGGAAGCCCCATCAACATCATCCTCCTTCAGTTCTTCAGACTGACAAATCAGGCTACTCGAAGGAGGTGATGTCATAATTTCTGAGCTTGTGATTTTTCCATCCCTGCCACATTTCACATTCAGCTGCCCTAAATGAGAGAGAGAGAGAGAGAGAGAGAGAGAGAGAGAGAGAGAGAGAGAGAGAGAGAGAGAGAGAATAAAGATTGAAATATCTCCTCGGGACATTGCGCGTGCTATTTCAGAGCGCTTCTTATCTCCTCCCTGTCAGCCCTGTTAATATAGGGATGAACAATATTTCATGAAGGGCAGCTGAATGCGCCTCGGCTGGCACTCACGCACCTCTCTCTTTCTCTTCCTCACACCCTCGTCTGTCTTTTGTACCCCCTCGTTTTCCCTCTCTCCTCTCCATCAAACAAGGGTGGGCGATAAGTCCCGCTTTCTGAGCCCCGCACTTCTTCTCCCCCTCCTCGCACTCGTTTCCCCAACATTTTCATATCAATAATCGGGCAATTTCCCTACATGCTAATCCATCAAAGCGAGGCCAGGGGTAATCCGGTTGTGGAGAGGAGCCTCGCACGCTTCCAGGTGAAGTGCTCTATACACGCAGACATCTGTTCAGTTAAAACCCTCACAAAGACCCCCTCTGTCAGGAGAGATCGATCAGGGGAGGGCCCGAGCTGGATGTTTTCAAAGGGGTGGGTGCAACATAATCTTAATTTTAGTGTTTTTTTTTTTTTTTTCATTGTCAGTTACCTGCACCAGGTGGAGGTTCGGCATTGTACTAGTTGTGCCCCAAACACCAGATAGACAGACTATAGGTTTGTATTTTCAGGTAGGTTTAGGGCTCCCATGTGGCACGACTTTCTAAACATCAGAAGATTGATCACAGTTAATGTTCTCCTCCAAGGGTGTTGAGATATCAAGTTCTGTGTTGAGACAGATGTCACGGCCTTCATCCTCTCAGTTTTGAAGAATGAAATATGAAGGAGTTATGTATAATATATAATAATATTATGGGGTAGTTATACAAACCTTTGCATTAATATGAGCTACAATTCTGTATTCCAGCTGTAATTACATTGCTGCTAATGTGTCATAAATACATAACTACACAGTTATTACACACTTTATTCAAAATAGGAGCATTTTATGTAAAATGGCAGTACTTTATACAATAAATGTTGCCACAGGTTGCCACAGAAATAGTTATTTATAGTTAATAAATACATATTCTCAAGCTGCCAACATACATGGACAGACATGAGATGGGGTTACATGTATTTATTTTATTTTTTTATTTTTTCATGAATTTTGAGCTGTCTGTACATTAACATTCTGCAACCCTGCACCCACCTGAAGACGCCCTTCATTTTCCCTGAGCCTCCAGCGGCAAAGGAACCTACTCAGCTTTGCCCTTTGTCTGTGTGTATAGGCAAAGTGCTTACCTCTCCTCTATAAGGAGATGAACAATGGCAAATAGGGGGCAGAAAAGGAGAGAGAGAGAGAGAGAGAGAGAGAGAGAGAGGGAGAGAGAGAGGGAAAAGAAGGGGAATATTAGGCAGAATGGAATATCTACAACTGCTGACAGGGTTGAATTTCGCCGGTGTATTTTAGATTACCGCGGCTTTGAAAGGGAGAATTTGCAGAACAATGAGATTGTGTTTTTGATTTTAATTTGGCTCTAATCTGCCCAGTGTGTGAAAGATGTGCATGTTCCCGCTTTCCTCTCTGCTCTCTGCCCCGACTATTTCTGCAGGATTTACAGATGCTAACAGTGCTTTTTCTTAGGCCTAGATTAGCCTGCCTTTTGCTGCTGCTGCTGCTTCTGCTGAGAGAGGGAGGGAGAGAGAGAGAGAGAGAGAGAGAAGAGGTATAGAAAGGAACTAGAGAAAATGAGAGAGATAAACAGAGTGAAGGGAAAGAAAGGGAGAGAAAGATCTAAAGAAGTAAAAAGAAAAAGTGAGAGTGTGAGAAAAAGAGGGTAGAAGCATAAATAATAATAAAAAACACATGAAACAATGTGGAAAAGAAAGAAAGTGATATGGAATGTGTGAAGATATGGGAAGTGAGAGGATTGCAGAGGATGGAGAGAAAGAGAAAAATGACAGAAGAATCAAGTGCTAGGAAAAGAGAAAGAGAGATGATGCAGAAAAGAGAGAAAGAGAAGGACTGGAGAAAACGAGAAGGCAAGAAAAAGGAGTGAGAGGCAACAATTGACGGTAAGTGTGAATGACCAACAGACATAATAATAAGAGAAGAGAGAAAGAAGAGAACGGAGAGAGAGAGAGAGAGAGAGAGAGAGAGAGAGAGAGAGAGAGAGAGAGAGAGAGAGAGAGAGAAGAGAGAAGAGAGAGAGACGAGACAGAGAGAGAGAGAGAGAGAGAGAGAAAGGGAGCAAATTGAAGCAAAGCAAAGCAATACGAGAATGAGAAACTCATGACGTCTCATTAGTAGCACATTTATCATCTCCTGTGTGTGATTTAAAACAATGACTGGGTCAGATCTCTTTAGGCCTCTCTGGGGAAATCAGCATTTGTCAGTGCTGAAGTTGTGCTCTCTCTTCTCTCTCTCTCTCTCTCTCTCTCTCTCTCTCACTCTCTCTCTCTCTCTTCTCTCTCTCTCTTCTCTCTCTCTCTCTCTCTCTCTCTCTCTACTCTGCTAAAGACGCTCGCCCAACGCTGAAGACTTTTTATCTTCATCCTTGCAAAAACCTTGGCTTGACTGTCTGTCTCAATTCAGTAGTTTAACACACACTTGTCCCTTTCTAATCCAGAGTGCTAATGTTAAGACAGAGCCTCGTCCGACCGGCTGCTACTTGTGTGTGTGTGTGTGTGTGTGTGTGTGTGTGTGAGTGTGTGTGTGTGTAATGCAAAATGGTCTTTAGCGAGACAGCGAAGCATGCGAGACATAGCAAATTACACTCCCCAACGCCGGTAATTATGGGCCGCACTCGACACGCCGGCCCAGAGTGGAACACGCTTGGAAACAAGGGAGATATTATGTATTAGAAATGTTATTAATGCGCCTCCATGCAAGGTCAGAGGACGCGGGTTGAGGAAAATGGAACGTCGCTCATTTTCTCAGGTGCCATTCTAAAGGACTTCCTGTGCCTTTTGGCCACCAGTGTCTCACATGTAGATGAAGCCAAGGTTAGGACTCTTTCCCAAGGGCTTTGTGGCTGTGGCCTTACCTGACTTTTGGGCCCAGATGTTACAGACTCGTGGTGCGGTGGTTGGTGTCCTGCACAAGATGAGCATTGAACCCCAGTCTGCTGTGTGGAAGGCTGTGGTGTTGTCCGTTCTGCTACACAGACTGGGGAGGTGGGCTGAGGGAACTTCTTTTACCTTCTGGTTACCTTTAGATGGAATTAACCAAATCAAAAGTGGGCTTCAGTTCTCTTGAGGTGTGTGTTTTCCTGCCTGAGCTAGGACTCGAACCCCATTCTGCAGTGTGGGAAGGCATGTGTTATTGATTGCAGTTAGACACAGAAATAGGGACAACTGAGCCTCAGGCCTTTTCTCAGATTCATATAAACAAGTTTTGGCTACAGGTATTAGGTACCTCATGAGGTTTCTGCCTCCCTCACAAACAGACTAGGAGCCTAAAGACTGTAATAATATGCCTAGTGTTCTTTCAATAAAAGAAGCTGCTTCTTTTGAAGACCTCATTTGGAAGAAATAAGAAATATATTATTTCAGAGGTGTTTTCTCACACTGTGTTCATCAGCAGACAGTCGCTAAAATCAATAAATAAAGAGAGAGAGAGAAGAGAGAGAGAAGAGGAGAGAGAGAGAGAGAGAGAGGAGAGAGAGAGAGAGAGAAGAGGAATGCTGTTGCACTTGTTCAAAGAAGAGAGAGAGTGAAAGGGAGAAATAGAAACTGAGAGAGGAAGGAATGAATGTCATAGAAATAGAGAGAGGTGAGAAATAGAGGATGGACGAGGAAAATAGGAGGAAATCCAAGAGAATGATAAGAGTAAGACTCAGAGAGAGAGAGAGAGAGAGAGAGAGAGAGAGGGGGGGGGGGATATCATTGAGCTTGGTAAAGGAAGAGGAAGGAGAAATTGAGAAAAAGAAAGAGAAGAAGGCATGGGAGTCTAGAAAGAGAAAGGGAGGAGAAATGGGGAAGGATGAGAAAGCAGGGGAGGGATTTCTGGAGAAAGAAAAGGGGTGAGAGTCAGAGAGAGAGAGAGAAACTGAAGGTCTGGGATGATAAGAGAGAGAGAGGCCTCTGGAAAAAGAAAAAAAGCGGCTCATCTATTTCATGCCAGTTCA